>NC_090752.1:32378367-32393367 GCF_036898095.1 Palaemon carinicauda
AATACTCTTTGCAATCTATTACTTAAAATTTCAATACTAACTATGCTGTCCATCAACAACAACTCTTTGCATTCGATTGATTAATAATCCGATAATGATGTTGAGAAAGACACACTTACTGTTTGAGTTTGAAAACAAGGGATTTATGATTAACATGGTAAAAAAACAGCACTGGAATAAAGACCAATCATATGAAATTACTGACCACAATTAAGAGATTGCTCTGCAGTATTAGAAATTTTAAAAAGGGTATCACATGTTCAAATGCCTTTACAAAAGCCAAACTGCAAACTAGGGAACAGATTATTATCTTCAGCAGGCCTATTAAGATGCTTTGCCAAAAGGCATTAAAAATTTTAGATTATAAATTAGGTGGCAATCAACTGATCTAGAGCTGCCATAAACACATTTACCTAATGGAGTAACATTACTACTTCTTTAAAGCATGCAAAAAGAACATCTTGCAGGCAACAACAGAAACTTAGGAGCCAAGAATTCAGAAGCCTTTATAAAAACAAAGGCAAAACACCATTTGGGTCTGCACTTCCATAAGCATCGAGGTCCATCAAGTGTGTTTTAATTTCACGGAACATTTTTTGTCTAGTCTCAGGAAAACAGGAATGAAGAAGATTGAGTTTCTCATTACTCTGCTTACTATCACACACATCAGTCAAAAGGGTTGACTTTTCCTTTGGACAAGGAGCGACTGAGCCATTTGGTTTATGTAAAGGAGGAACTGTTAATGTCTACATTAAAGAGTGCAGATTTAAGGTATATTTTGCAACACCCTGTAAGATGATATCTATATACAGTAGTATTATCATTCTAGATTTGAACCAAATTAGTGATAAAAACATCACAGCAACACCAATGACAATGATTATAGTAATACAGTAATAACATTAATGATATTAAACTACGTGAACTCGGGATAAATATTGTTTATGAGATCGGTATTGTCCTTTGTTGATGTCGCTTACTAACACGCAGTTCACTGTAATCTTGCTACATTTAACATTATATGTAAGAAAGCTATATGATAGCTGTGTCTTTTCAATTGTAGATATTACCATGGAATTTGGCAAGAACAGAGAAACTGTTTCCATCAATCCGTGAAATTTTCATTTGGATATGTGAATTATTCTAGGAACAATTCACCCACTCCCAAAAATAACAATTCAACCCATACCAGAATAAACGCGTTTGTTGTGGCTTTTATATGGCAGATATCAACAGGAAACTTGGTATGGACAAAGTGAATATCCATCCCATAAATCCCTGAAAATTTCATCTAGATATGTAAAGTATTAAACGAGTAATTTACCTAGATGCCGAAAATTGACCTCATCGGGATATCGAAAAATGGCTATTATGACTTTACTGTGGCAAGCATCAATACGAAAATTTGTATGAATGTAGTGCATATAACATTCGTCACACCATGTGAAAATCATTTGGATATCTGTAAAACTGTAGGAGTAGTTTGCGACTCCTAATTGATTTTTAAGCTAAAAATCGTCACTTACGAATAAAAGTGACAGTCAGGGCATTCTTATAGGAGGTATAAACATAAAGATACGTAGAAAAAAGTTAATAAATATATATATATATATATATATATATATATATATATATATATATATGTGTGTGTGTGTGTGTGTGTATATATATATATATATATATATATATATATATATATATATATATATGTATATATATACATATATATATATATATATATATATATATATATATATATATACATATATATATATATATATATATATATATATATATATATATATATATATACATATGTATAATATATATATATATATATATATATATATATATATATATATATATATGTATATATATATATATATATATATATATATATATATATATATATATATATATATATATATATATATATATATACATATATATATATATATGTATGCATATATATACATAGATAATACCTTAAAATTTTATTTGAATATATTTATTGATATGGGAGTTATTGACCTCGCTGTGGAAAATATCAGCTGAATTATTCTAGGAACAATTTACTCCACCGCCAAAAATAACCATTCAACCCATACTGAAATAAAAAAAAAATGTGGCTTTTCTATGGCAGATATCATGAGGAGAATTGGGATGAACAAAGTAAATATCCATCCCATAAATCCTTGAAAATTTCATTTAGATATATAAAGTATTATACGAGTAATTGTACGAGAATATCGAAAAATGGTATCCATACGAATGTAGACATTTTCTGAAATCTACGAGTAGTCTTCCTCTTTGATTGTTTGGCTAAAAGTCGTCACTTACGAACAAAAGTGACCGCCCCAGCATGCCTATAGGAAGTATGTACATGAATATTGGCAGAAATAAAGGTTATATATATCTAAATAATCCCTTAAAATTTCATTTGAATATAATTATTGGTATAGGAGTTATTGACTCCGTCGCTGGAAATATCAGCTGCCCCCCCCCCCCTACCCCCACCCCACCCCGAAACCCCAATCCAAGCTCCGATATCTATGGTTAGGGAATGACTGGGTTATAGGTTGGGTGAGATATTTCATATAAGTACCCTCACTTCATTCGCAACACTAAAAATTATGACAATATTATATAAAATACATAATTTTTCTTCTGGTGTAAAGAGATGGCCTCTGGCAACTGCAGTACCCCTCAGAGCAGTTATATCCGTATTTTCATATACAAAAAATATTTTGACTGAGCAAAGAAAATAGCTACACATCATTTGGCACTATATCCGAAATCACTAGGTTGCACATCATTTGCCACATGTTTCTTGTCACTTGCCACCGAGGACGACTTTGCTTAAAACACAACATAGGAATAGTTATTAGCCGACAACAATGTTAAACACGGCATTTCCTGTTTTAAGGCATTGCTAATTATTATTGATTATTTCAGGCAGAAACCAATCATGCAGAGTATTATGCAGTTATTGTGGGTGGAACATATTTATGACAACTTGATCACCCCACAAGGTGCACCGGCAGGAAGTCAGAATTACTGTTTAAACATAGTTACCAAATTTATGGATGATTATGTCTCATATCTTTACTTGAAGCAAATGACTGGAAGGAATACCGTCGAGAATCAGGTATGGCAATAAATTTCACATCTGTTACAATTGACATTGTATACTGTATCTATCTAGTTGTCTCCACTATTTTCTTCTGTGAAATTAGGTACTGACATGACTTTCATAAAAACTCTAAGATAGTTCACAGATAAATATCATTGCAGATGACGCGAATGATTCAAAATACACATGCCCTTATGAAGTCTCAGGTGAAAGACTCAATGCTGGAATCCCGCACTGACTTCATAGACAAGCTGGATATGATGGCTGTAGAATTTGCTGGCCTGGGTGACGCCAGGCAAGCACTTAGGGACAATAAGAATGATATCAATGTGAGATTCTATGACTTTTAATACCCATTCAAACATTCTGTCCTTATCAATGAAAGTTATGTAATACTGTATTTAATAAGCTCAAACACAGGGTACATGCTGTGCCTCAGTCTTATCAATAATTTGAAAATATTTCTAAAAGAATAAAACTCAAGATTCATTCAATGTAATAAAAACTACCGTAAAATTACCCCAACACTCTCAAATCCCATTTTGTTGGATATCAAAAGTTTTCCAGGATGGAGATGAGGCAGTTAGATAAATATATTTCCCTATTTGTGTATATCCGACTACAAAATGCAGTTTACATTAATTCGTTGCGACAAAAATTTGGGATTATTCATGCTATAGTTTAGAAATTTTTGGAATTTATAAACCTATGTATAAGACTTAAACTAATATTTCAGACCTAATTAGATGAGATTCATTCTCCACAGATAGGTGTAAATGAAAATAACTTTGCTGAGAACTACATAAGGCTCATGAAATACTACAGAGAAAGAGTGTACAAAACTCGAGAAGATGATCCAAGTGAATACAGACCACTGTAAGTCTAAATGGTAACCCAAAAGTTTATGTTGTTTTTTTATATATCAAACTGAATATTTAAAAAGGTACTGGTGAAGTATGAAATTTTAAATGTGTAGGGAGTAGGATGGCCAGGGCACCACCCACAAATTCAGATGCTGGAGCTAGAGATTTATTGGGTCCATACTTGACTTGCCAGACAGTATTTCATTGGATCCCTCTCTCTGATAAAATCTCCATTTTTACTTTGCATACACATACAGTGCACTGAATAGCCTGGCCTATTCTTTCCACATTCTCCTTTCTCCTAATACACCTGACAACACTGAGATTACCAAACAATTTTCTCTTTGTTCAAGAGGCTAACTACTGCACTGTAATTGTTCAGTGGCCACTTTCCTCTTGGTAATGGTAGAAGAGACTCTTTAGCTATAGTAAGCAGCACATCTAGGAGGATACTCCAAAATCAAACAATTGTTCTCTTGTCTTGTGTAAAGCCATAACCTCTGTACCATGGTCTTTCACTATCTTGGGGTAGAGTTCTCTTGCTTGAGGGTACACTCGGGCACATTATTCTATCTAATTTCCTGCCCTCATGTTTTTTGAAGTTTTTATAGTTTGTATATAAAAAAATCTATTTCAATGTTGTCACTGTTCTTAAAATATTATATTCTAGGTGTTCATTTGTTCATTACTTCTGTAGTTTATTTCCATTTTTCCTTTCCTCATTAAGTTATATTCTTTGTTGGAGCCCTTTGCCTTGTAGCATCTTGCTTTACTAACTAATGTTGTATCTTAGTAATAATAATAATAATAATAATAATAATAATAATAATAATAATAATAATAATAATAATAATAGCGAAATGATTCAATCTAGTCATTAAAGTGAATGCTTTTCAACCTAGGGATAGAGACTTGTGATTAAAAGCAATTGGTTTTTAATAGTTTCCTGAGAATTTTATTTCAATTCATAATAATGCTCAGGAATCACATAAATAATAAAAAAAAATTCTTATAGATGGAGCTTGCTGCAGTCCCCCTTCAAAAACAGAGGAGTTACATCCTACCCGCTTAATAAACATTGTGAGTAAAAGTTTTTATGTTAATGTATCTTATGGTGCCATTATTATTTTTACAAATGTGAAAACATTGGTGATGTGCATTATTTTTATGAAGTAATATTTTGAATCTTATATTTCATCAGTGATTCCACATGGGGCCATGTCACCCCCATACTACTATGAAGGTGCTCCTGCATATATCAATTATGCAGGGATGGGACACACGATTGCCCATGAGATTTTGCATGCCTTTGATTTAACGGGTAACTAGAAGAGTTTTTCTTTGATATCTAATGAATATATATTATAGCATGATATATCATATGAAAAATAGTCATACCTATCACACCTACAGTAGTACCAAAACCAACAGTAGTTTCCTCAAAGCTCAATGAATTTAACCTTATTCTAGTGACAATATGATAATATAAGCAATTTACATAAATAATACAATGTTATTTAACAATCATTGTAGGAATGGCATTCAATGGTGAAGACGATTCAGGGATGAGATATGATCAAACTCTGAAAAAGAATGGGGCATGCCTCGAACAGCAGCTAATCAATGGATCTGTTAATGGATTATTGAATGTAAGTACATTGTAAGTCTTTTTATTGTTGGGAGTAAATTTTTAAATTACAAAATTCAGTTGCAATCACCTCCTGAAATCAAACTATTCCATACAAATAATCAGGAAAAAAAAACTGGCAATTGTGTATGCTTAGTCCTCCTATACAACACTCAAATTCCTCACTCATTTTACGGTATATGCCATGTAAACGACAAGTGTGTGGGGAAAAGGAAGGCCAAAACATACGGTTAAATAAAACATCCTATTTTCATTACAATCGAATTACTATCATCTAAACTACAATTCAAAAGGGAAGACAATCATATGGAATGCAGCATTGTCCCAGGCCATATAGAAAAGAAGACAAGAAGATCAAGAGTTGATCATTTTTTGAAGACCACCTTAAGTAAGGAAGTCTGTATTTAGTTGGTTCTCTAGCGATCAAGAGGATGCTAAGGATTATCTTCCAAATGAATCGTCAGAGGAGGACTGAATACTTATTAGAAACATGGAGTGTGAAGACAGATACAGTGGAATAACCCCCACTTCACAATGGCCAAGCATATGAGGTATGATATCATTACTGAAGTCTGAGTCATGATGAATTATGGACTAAGAAAGAGTGGGTTAGTATTCCTACCTGGTGCTGGAAAAAAAAAAAGTAAAAAAAAAGATAGGAATAACGGCTTTGAAAAGAGTAGTCTCTCATCAGTTATACCGAGCAACAATTGTGTACTACTTTACTGGGAATGGATAAAAGGCAAATGTCCATCAGAGTGTGGTAACAGTAGCCACAGCATTTTCAGAAAACCGTATCTCTTCGTGACGATGCTGGATACCCTTAATGATTAAAGATAGGGGGACTATATGAACAATTATGAACCCAATGGAAGTGGGTTGCTTCGGTAGCTTTATCCAGGCCAGAGATGTTGTGTGATTTTCTACAACTAGATCAAAGGGATCCATAAACCATTCCTGCCACTCCAGCTGGAGTCGGATGAGGCATAAAATTTCAATAAAAACTGGAAGATGAAAATAAAAAGGTTTAGAAGGTGTAGATAACCAGATTGTGACTCGTGTCCTCGGCTCAAGCTATTATATTATTATTATTATTATTATTATTATTATTATTATTATTATTATGGATGCTACAACCCTAGTTGGAAAAGCAGGATGATATAAGTTCCAACAAGGAAAAATAGCCCAGAGAGGAAAGGAAATATGGAAATAAATAAATTAGACATGTCATATATAAGCTATGAAGACAGACTCTTCGCAGACTCTTAGCTATTATCTCAAACAGTGTACGTGAATGAAATAGTAGTGAGTTGTAAGTGTTCCACTTTTCCTACTGTCATATTGCTCTTCATACTCATGATCTTGGAAGGCTTAGGTCTAATAATAGATTGGTAAAGCTGAAGAAGATGCATGAGACCATGTACTATTTCAGATTTATGTATATCATGTGGTGATTGAAAGATTAAGTAAATATCATAGAAAAAAGATTGATTTTTTTATATATTTTCATCTTGATCCCATACATATATATATATATATATATATATATATATATATATATATATATATATATATATATATATATATATATATATATATATATATATATACACACACATATATATATATATATATATATATATATATATATATACACACACATATATATATATATATATATATATACATACATACAGTATATATATACACACACACGCATATATATATATATATATATATATATATATATATATATATGCATATAAATGCATATAAATGCATACATATGATATGTGCATGTGCAAGTTTACATAGGCACATAGAGCTCTGAATGACTCTCATGGGTCCTGTGCGCTTTTCAGAGCTACCAGATATTTTTTTTCTGAGTGGGAAAATTGGAGGCTGTGTACACTACATGATTGAAAGGGTGAGGCGAAGGTGTCCTAGAAGGCTTAGGTTTAATAATGGTTGGGGTAGATTGGTGAAGCTGCAGAAAATGCAAGAGATCACGTACTACCCCAGATTTACGTATATCATGATAGAAAAATAAAAATCCCTGATGAAGCCTAGTCAGCCTCGGAAGCATGTTTTTCCTCAGAGATAAGAACCTCTCATGACAGGAGATATGAATTTCATTTCAGAACTTTTTCAACCACCTAAACCAGTTTATCATCTACTCTCCGAGTTGACTGACTGATAGGACGCAGGTCTTTTATTTACTCGTGAAGCAGCAGAAGTAAATTTTTTAATGCAGCTCCTAAAAAAATCTACATCCCTAATTACCTGTTGATTCTGCTCTTAATTGTCACTAGATTCAAGGGAAATAGTAGTGACTTAGAAAATGCGCATCATTAAAACGATCGAATGCCATAGCAGTACAAGACACAGTGGTTAGCATATTGCATGAATTGGCAGTCGGATTAATGATAGAATTCTCGGCCAAATCAGGACAAGATTCGGAGTCATGCTTAGAGTAAGATTCAAAGTTCTCATAGGAGCAAGATTCGAATTCGAGATTGATATGAGATTCAGAGGGACCAATAACATGGTATCCATTAGTCTCAAAATCCAGAGGCACTGTGAGAGCAAATGTCAGAGGTGCTATTGGAACAATTATCACTTGATTTCAGGGCATTATGGGTACGATTCAGATGAGCAGGACTTAATATCCCAAGTGACAAGAATTTCTCCTATCTTCTTATGCTCAGTACAAGAAGTCTAGCATGAAAAACAATCAGCACTCAGTGGAGAAATGCAGTGTAGCCTATACTGCTGTGCCAAACCAAAACGTTACGAGGCACCAAGGAGAGGTGCTCTCAGACTAAGAAAACAAGGCTCAGTCTCTTCGCATCTTATCTTGTGAAGCCTATTTGCATCATTAGCTACTTTGGAAAAGTGTTCACCAGAAATATCACGGGGGTCATAGAGACTATTAATAAGCACAAACCTGTGAAGTGGTTTGCACAAATGTAAGTGTCTCTGAAGCAAAAGCCACAGTGTATGTGAAACTTTCCGGCTTTGAAATTATTCTTGAATGATTCCGTAATTACACAAAGAGCTGAAAAACTTCTTGGCAGTACTAAAAGAGGAGTTACATGAACATAGGAAAATCAACTTCCTTTTTGAGAAGCAGAAATTGACCCAAAATACTTTCAGTTCTGATGTCCTACCATCAAACCTTGTGCAAGTGCTATCATCTTTTGTTTGTATAACTCCAGGAGTAAATTTCATCCTGAAGCCAACAATGTTTTGACTAAACCATTTAAAATCATCCTTGGAAGCATGGTAATCCTATCTTTCCGTTTGCTTATCATATGAACGTTAATTACACTTGACCCAAGCCCCCACATTAAATTTCTTTCACAAAACAAAATGGTAACCTGCTCCAATTGTCTCCCTACGTTTTATTTCTTATTTTACGGTACTAAAGCATATCTACATCTCACTCACTGTGATTACTTAGCTTGGTAGTACCTATCAGACTGAAATTTTCTAGCCGTGGCTTCTACCAAAGTACAGGACAAATTGGATATATTTCAGTGTAGTTTGGCTTTTGAGTGAACTGGGTTAACTTACACTATGAAAAAGCTCACTCTTTAAAGGTGAAGTGTCAGAAAATTATTTGAAAGAAAAGCATAAGTAAAGTGCATTTAAGAAAAGAAGAAGAAATGAAAGCTGTTGAACGAATACGAGTCATATGATTATCATTATAGGGTAAATTATTTACACTAAAAGACTTTGACTGAAATAGCGTTGGTATATCTAGGCTACTAATTTGCTCCCACTTGATATTATATTTATCATAATTGAATACTATATAACCTGGAAGATCCCTTCACTTAATAAATCAATCCTGAACCATACACTGTCTCAACATATGATGTAGCCTGCATCTTAAGCATAATAGTCTTACTGCAAACTATATAAAATCTAATTCCAGAGGTGATTCATTGAATATCAAGATTAAGATTTACTAGAACCCATCTACCACCAGGAAGCTGATAGAAGGTGGAAAAAAATCCTCTCACAGACATTGTACCACATGCAAAAGATATAACCTTATTACTTGGCTTGATAAAACAAGAATGAGTTCTTCCAGCATAGTGGCCACCACTCACTGCACCATACACAGTATTATCATCAAGATGTGGGAGGGCTAGTCATAAAAATTCCCTACTAATTCTCTAAACTTTAGTGCCTGTCAACCAAAGATGTGTTTTGATAGCTTATGGCTTAAAGAATGATGGGTATGACTTATTGAAATAATTCTGTACAAAAAATAAGAAAAGATTTTTGCAACTGTAAACCAAGCACCAAAGGTAACTGATAAATGTGAAACAGAAAATGAAAAGTGGAACAATACATCAATGAGTTGGTAAAGATTTAAATCCTGTTACTACAAAAAGAACTAACATAAACAGATAAGTGAAATATAACCGAAAACAAGTAACATCAAAATTCCTTACAATTACAGAACTTAAATAATAAAAAATGTGAACAATGACAAACTATGACTACCTGAACGAGAAGAGTGATGAACAAAAGGGTTGTACGCATAAGTCATAAATGAGTGAGGCTGTATAGGAGGACTTTAAATGCACATAGAACACTGCTTGTTCAGTCAATACATATTAGTGGATTTGAGATTTGATGCACAAAAGAGATATGGTTCATATAAATGTAATGTAAGAAAAAAAATTGTCCCTCTCTATTACATCTTTTCCTTAAAGAAACTATGAGGTCAAGTTTGAAACAAAATTTCAAAATCTCTATAATCTTTTTCTACAGATAAAATTAATGATTTTTGGGAAACTAATAATATTCGCAATTTTTTTCCTCCTTTTCTCCACGGTATATCAAAGATTGACCCATATATACACCTGGATGAAGTACTAGCAGATGTGGCAGCTCCAAATCTAGCATGGGGGGCATATACTGAAGGTAAGAAAGAGCATTTGACTAAAGGCAAGATAAGATTATCATACAAGATAATAATCAGACAAAAGTGCAGGTATTGTATTACAGTAGTGAGTTGTAAATACAAATGCGTCTACAAGTTTTCGTGAATAGTCAGTGATTAGTTTGAGGTCGGAGAAGTGGGATAAAACGTCGGCATAGAATAGTTATCTTGTGAATTACTAAAAATCTAATCAAGATGGCTATGTACAACACGGGCAAGGCTTGGAGAGACATCGCTGGACTCAGCAAAAATAAATTCCATGAGTTGGCGAAACAGGAGCTCGACCGTCTGATAACAGAGGTCACTAGTAACGTCAACCAATGTGACGGAAAAATATTCGCAGACATATTGAAACAATATGATCCAATAAACTGGAGCAAATCTGCGGAAAACATCAGCAAAATAATAGAAGAAATTCCAAAGAAAATCCAAGTGTTAAAGAGACTTATAAAGAAAGTCTACATCAATCAACACATTCCATCAAAGAACAATAAGAAGTCCAATATGGTGAATATGCTGATTGATGCAATGGGAAAAAGAATGCCAAAATGGTGTAATACATGTAAGATATGGTATTCCATTAATAATCCTCAACAATTGATTAGAAAATGTGATGCCTGTCATGTCCCAACACATCCCACATGTGCTGAAATACAGCAAAAAATAAAAAATAAAGACACAAAGGTATTCTGCTCAACATGCTTAGTCTGGATAGAAAATATAATTAAGTCGAGACTAAATCTGCAAATAGTTGAAGATAAAGAAGAGGAAGAAGAAGAAATAGAAGAAAAAGAAGAAGAAGAGAACAATGAACAGGATATGTGTAAGGATGCAGAAGAAATCATTGATATAACCTATGATGCCATCCAACAACATACTTATGAAGAAATAAATTACCAGATGGAAACAAATAATAGACCCAAGAGACTCTACCCGGACCTACATAATTTTAGGGAAGAGCAAGAACAAGAAAAAATAGAAAAGAAGGATATAGTCTGCAATATGCTGAAAAGAGGGAATTGCAGATTTGGCGAAAGATGCTACTACAAGCATCCAAAGATATGCCATAATTATGAAATATATGGTAAATGTGCGTATTTAGACGGATATGGAGACGAATGCAGAGATCTCCATCCAAAAATATGCAAAAACCTAAAAGAAGGAAAAGGATGCATTTACAACAAAAAATGTCGATATATGCATCCTGCAACCATGAATGAAAGTAAGAAAACTCAGCAAACTGAAAAGAAAAATGAAAGCAAAAAAGAAACAAAAAAAGAAACAAAAAAGCAGGCCGTGTATATACCGCGCTTTGAACCAAGAGCCCCAAGATATGAGGCCTTTCAACCCAAACCGGCACATTTAGAGCCCAACTACAAAGAATGCATCTATAATGCCAGGGGTTGGTGCAGATATGGGGACAGTTGCAGGTATACACACACAAATAAATATGAAGGCGAAAGAGCAAATATAATAGAAAAGTTGGATTTTTTAATGGCAGAATTCCGGGAAATGAAGAAAAGAACATCATATCAGAACAGGAAGGAAGCATGGGAGAATCCATATTATTACCAATATTAAATAATGGGGATGAAACACAAACCATAATAGTAATGAATGCACAGGGTTTAGTCACGAGTAACTCTAAAAGGAAAATAGAGTTCTTAGAAGAACTAACTCAAATTGAAAAAATAGATATATCAAATATAAGTGAAACATGGTATTTCCAAGAGACTGGCAGTGATGACCAGATAAAGGGTTTCCAAACTTATAGATCAGACAGAAAAAATAGGAATCAAGGGGGAACCGCAATATATGGAAGAGACATAAATCAAGGAAAAGTATGTGAAAAATACAGCAACACAGAATGTGAATTGATTGCGGTAGAATTTGAATTTGAAAAACTAATGAATATTGTAGTTTACAGACCCCCAAACACTAAGGAGTTTGACATAATAATAGAAAAAATAGATGATATATGTAGAAACCATAAAGACTGGAATATACTCCTATCCGGAGATTTTAACTTTCCTTTCGTGGATTGGAAAGAACGGATAGAAGAAAGTGGTTGTATGTATACATATAAAAAAGATAGTAATAGTAGCGCAGAAGATAAGAGGCAATTTGAAAAGCTTCAAGATATGCTATTAGAACATAATATGCAACAAATAAACCACATTCCAACAAGAAAGGAAAATGTCCTAGATCTAGTATTTGTGAACGAGGTGAATTATGTTAAAGAAATAATAGTGTATAACACGGGAATTTCAGACCACAATGTCATAGAATTGATAGTTCATTCCAAAGCAAGTGATCACAGAATTAATAAAAGCACAAAACTTTGGGAAGGATATGGAAAATATAACTTTTACAGTAAGAATATAAAATGGTCAGAAATAAATGAAGAACTGAATAAAGAATGGAAAAATGTATTTATAAGTGATAATATACAGGTAAATACGGATATACTGTACAAAATACTGGAGAAAATTGTTGAAAAATATGTACCGAAAAAAAACAATAAACAAAAGACGTGCATACCAAGAGACAGAAGGATCTTATTTCAGAAAATTAAAAAGTGGAAGAAAAATCTTGCAAAAGAAAAAAATGTGTGGAAAATGAGGGAAATAAAATGTAAGATAGAAAATGCAGAACAAAAGATTATACAGTCGAAAGAAAATGAAAAAAGGGACTTAGAAGAAAGGACACTTCAAAATATAAAAAGAAACCCCAAAGTACTTTACTCCTATGCAAAAAAGATGAATAAAAGGAGAATAAAAATAGGCCCTCTAAGAATTGAAGGACGGCTAACGAATGAAAAAAAGGAAATATGCAACATATTAGCAGAAAAATATAAGAGTGAGTTCACGCCAAGAATTGCGAATGAGAATAATGAAACAGAAATGAGAGAAGAAAATGTTGAATATCTAACGGATATAGATATTAATGAAGCAGATATTGTCACGGCTATAAACGAAATTAAAAATGGATCGGCAGCCGGACCAGATGGAGTTCCAGCGATTTTGTTAAAAAAAACTGCAAACACTATCGCGAAGCCACTTGCAATACTGCTAAGACAGAGTATAGATATGAGCGAGATATATGTTAAACATAAATTAGCTTATATAACCCCTATCTTCAAAAGTGGATCAAGACTAGAGGCAAGCAATTATAGACCTGTTAGTCTAACATCACATATTATGAAAGTGTATGAGAGGGTAATAAAAAAGAAAATAATGAACCATTTGGTCAAAAATAATTTGTTTAATATGGGTCAACACGATTTCGTACCTGGAAAAAGTACACAGACCCAACTGATAGCTCACTATGAAAACATATACAATAATATGATAAATGAAAAAGACACAGATGTGATCTATCTAGATTTTGCAAAAGCCTTTGACAAGGTAGACCATAACATATTGGAGAAAAAAATGAGAAAGCATAATATTGTGGGAAAGATAGGAAAATGGTCTCAGACATAGACTGTGATGTTGAAAACTCCGTAGTGAGAAGTTTCGCCGATGACACAAGAATAAGTAGAGAAATTACTTGTGATGAAGATAGGAACTCACTACAAAGAGATCTAAACAAAATATATGAATGGGCGGAGATAAATAGGATGGTATTTAACTCCGATAAATTTGAATCAATAAATTATGGAAACAGAGAAGGAATGGTGTATGCATACAAGGGACCTAATAATGAGACAATCACAAACAAGGAAGCAATTAAAGACCTTGGTGTAATTTTAAATAGGAATATGTTATGCAACGACCAAATAGCAACACTGTTGGCTAAATGTAAAGCAAAAATGGGAATGTTATTCAGACACTTTAAAACAAGAAAAGCTGAACACATGATTATGCTTTACAAAACTTATGTGCGTAGTACACTCGAGTACTGCAATGTGATATGGTACCCACACTACCAAAAGGATATTGCGCAAATAGAGAGTGTACAAAGGTCCTATACTGCTAGAATAGAAGAAGTTAAGGACCTTGATTACTGGGAAATACTGCAATTTTTAAAACTATACAGTCTAGAAAGGAGAAGAGAACGCTACATGATAATACAAGCATGGAAGCAAATAGAAGGAATTGCTGAAAACATCATGGAGCTTAAAGTATCAGAAAGAGCAAGCCGAGGTAGATTAATAGTACCAAAAAGCATTCCAGGTAAACTGAGAAAGGCGCACAGGACATTAATCCACTACGCACCAGCATCGATAATGCAGCGACTATTTAATGTGCTGCCAGCTCATCTAAGAAACATATCAGGCGTGAGCGTAGATGCGTTTAAAAATCAGCTCGATAAATACCTAAGATGCATCCCAGACCATCCAAGACTGGAAGATGCAAAATACACCGGAAGATGTATTAGCAACTCTCTGGTG
>NC_090752.1:32403367-32423367 GCF_036898095.1 Palaemon carinicauda
ATATATATATATATATATATATATATACAGTATATATATATATATATATATATATATATATATATAAATATATATGTATGTGTATATATATATATATATATATATATATATATATATATACATATCTACTGTATATATAATGTGTGTGATATATCAAAGAAGATGAGCTGGGGGAGAGTGACAACTCCTCGCACTCAAGTTTTGGGGTGACTGAAAGTGCGTGGATGTACAACAATAGAGCTTAAAAGATGCGCTTTTGGAAGTATGTTTTGGAATAGAAGGATGGATGTATTGCCCTTGTGTGAGACAATGATAAAAGGGAAGCGTGCTGTGATGTTTCGTGAAGTGACAGGTAGAGTGGTTGAGTTTGAAAGGAGAAGAGCAAGAGAGGTTGTGGCTTTATTGCTGCCTGAATAGATGACAGATAAATTGAAGGAATGGAAAGAGGTATCATCTAGGAATTCTAGGTTAATGTTGGTAAGCGTTAGGTTGGGCTTTTGTTATTGCATATGGGCCAGGTTATGAGAAAAGTGAAGAAGGGCAAAATTAATTATGGATTGAATTAACTAGGGGTCTAGAAGGACTGGGTAGAAGGCATCATGTAGTTTTAATTGGTGACTTGTATGCCAGAGTGGGTGATGGAGAGGTAAAAAGTGTCCATAGGAAGTAAGGCGTACTAGGTGAAAATGAGTGGTGAGAGACAGGTAAATATATGCGTTGAACAAGTGCTGGGGATAAATAGTATTTACTTTTTTCGAAAAGAGTGATAATAACATGTATACATGGTAAGAGTGGAAAATGGAAGAGTATAAGAAAGGGGATTAATGGATTGTGTGTTGATAACAAGAAGGATGATTTGAAGATTTAAAGATCTGCATGTGTTTAGGGGTATGGCTAACGGTATGTCTGATCCCTTTTTGGTTGAAGGAAAATTAGTTGTAGCAAAACTGTGGGGAAATAGAGCAGGGGGATGTAAAATGGAGGTAGTGAAGGTTGAAGAGTTGAAAAAAATCAGAGGTAAAAAGTGAATATTAAGCAAGTTTGGAAGTGGCATATAAAAAGGTGAAAGGAAGAGACACTCGTGATCTAGAGGAGGAGTAGAACTTAGTAAAATTAAAAAAAATTTAGGATTGCAAGTGATACGGCTGACTGGAGGTGAGGATATTGATTAGGTCATATGTATGAAGAGTATAAGAAGGTCTGGAAAGAAGTGAAGAGACTAAGGAGGGGTGGATCGAGAAGTGAAGAGGCAGTGAAAGATGAAAATGGAAGATTGTTGAAAGAAAAGGAGGAAAGGAACAGGCGGGCTGGATATTTTGAAAGGTTGCTGAATGTTGGGGATAATTGGGAGGCAGATATAATTGCTTTTTCAGGTGTTGATGGGCCAGTGATGGGATATGAGAATGAGAGAGATTACAAGAGGAAGTGAAGAGAGCACTAGGTGAAATGAGAGTAGTTAAAGCACCGGATATGGATGGCGAGAGGGCTGAAATGTTGAAGGAAAGGGCTGGGACTATACATGAGGGGTTGGTGAGATTGTTTAATATATGTTTTATATTGTCAATGGAAGCAATGGACCGGGTAGGTGCATGTATTGTTCTGCTATATAAAGAAAAGGGAGAAGTGCATGCGTGATGTAAATCAAGGGGTATTAGTTTGTTGATTGTGGTTGGAAAAGTGTATGGTAGAGTGCTAATTCATAGGATTGGGGTTAAAATAGAGGATGCAATCTTAGAAGTACAAGGGGGTTCTAGAAGAGGTAGTGGATGTATGGATCAGATTTTTACAGTTAGGCAGATGTGCAAGAAATATTTAGCAAAAGGTAAGGGGGTGTATGCTGCATTTATGGATCTAAAGAAAGCATGTGATAGTGTTAATAGGGAGGCAACTTGTGATGAGGTTATATGGAATTAGTGGAAGCTTGTTGCAAGCAGTGAAGAGTTTATACATAGGCAGTAAAGGATGTGTTAGGATACAAAAGGAAGTGAATGAGTGATTTCCTGTAAGAATGGAACAGACTGGCATGTGTGATGTCACCATGGTTATTCAATTTGTTTGTTAATGAAGTTGTGAGAGATGTGAAAGCTCGAGTGCTTGGTTGAGGATTGAAACTGATAAATGAGAGTAATCATGAGTGGAAGGTGAATCTGTTGTTTCTTGCGGCTGATACAGTATTGATTACAGACTCGGAGGAGAAGCTGGGTCGATTAGTGACAGAGTTTGGGGGGGGGGGTGAGAGAAGGAAGTTGAGAGTTAATGTGGGTAAGAGTAAGGTTACGAGATGTAAGAGAAGGGAGGGTGGTACTAGGCTGAATGTCATGTTGAATGTAGAGTTACTTGACGAAGTAGATCAGTTTAAGTACTGGGGGTCTATTGTTGCTGCAAATGATGGAATAGAAGCAGATGTATGTCAGAAAGTGAATGTAAGGTGTTAGGGGCAGTGAAAGGAGTGGTAAGGAATGGAGGGTTAGGAATGAATGCAAAGAGAGTTCTGTATGAGAAAGTGATTGTACCAAGTGTCATGTATGGATCAGAGTTGTGGGGAATGAAAGTGATGGAAAGATAGATATTGAATGTTTCTGAGATGAAGTGTCTGAGGAGTATGGCTGGTGTATCTCAATTAGATAGGGTTAGGAATATAGAAGTTAGGGTTAAAACGGGTGTAAGAAATAAATTAGCAGCTAGAGTGGATATAATTGTGTTGAGATGATTTGGCCATGTAAAGAGAGAATGGAAAATGGTCGTCTGCTAAAGATGGTGATGAATTACAGGGGTTGATGTAAGAAATACAAGAGGAAGGCCAAGATTTGGTTGGATGGAGGGAAGGAAAAAAGTTCTAGGTGGTAGGATGATAAAAGCGAGAGAAGCAAAAAAGCATGTTAAAAATAGGAATGAATAGTGAGCAATTGTGACACAGTTCCGATGGGTCGCGCTGCTTCCTACGGTTGCCTTAGTGATCACTACGGTAGCAGCAGTAGGGGATTCAGCATACGAAGCTTCATTTGTAGTGGATATCGGGGGAGGGTGGGCTGTGGCACCCTAGCAGTATCAACCGAACTCGGCTGAATCCCCAGCCAGGCTGGGAGGAGCTAAAAAATAAAAATCCCCTTTTGCTTTTTTCATGTTGGCTACCCCCCAGAATTAGGGGAAGTGCCTTGGTATATGGATTATTACTACTACTACTGTACTACTAGCTTAGCTACAACTCTGGTTGGAAAAGCAGAATGCTACAAGCCCAAAGGCTCCAAAAAGGAAAGTAGCTGGATGACAAAAGGAAATAAGGGAATAGCAAATAAATTATATACGTACTGTATAGATAATGAAAAAAAAATTCTTGGAAATTAAAAAATATCAGTCATATATAGATTATAAAAAGGGACAGGGACTTGTGTCAACCTGTTAAAAAGAAAATAATTTACACAGATTGAAGTTCCTCTTATTCAGCCACCAAATTGGTAAGATCATTCCACAATCTGGTCACAGTTGGAATGAAACCCTTAAAAGGGCTATTTTGTGTTGAGCCTTATGATGGAGAAGGTAACACTTAGAATTAACTGCATACCTAGTGGCACATATAGGATGGCTCAGTTTGGGAAGATCTTAATGTAATGGATGAAGTGAATTATGAAAAATCTTATGCAACATGTAAAAAGAACTACAGTAAATGAACATGGTGCAAGAGATTAATATCCAGATCAGGGATAAGGAATTTAAAATCCTTTGGTGCTACCACAATGGCTAGTTGGCTAATTAGATTGGCTCCAATCCAGATTTCTGCTAGGCAGGATACAGGTCTGCCTGGATTTGGTCAGCTTGCATATCCCGTGGAAGCCTTGATTATCACAAAATGTTGAAGCTTTAGTCCGATCTCTCTATGGTGAGCTCGCTTAAGAGGCTTCTATTATAGGGAGTTTCTGCCCTATGTTCACTCTGTTTCAGTCAGCCTGTGGAACTGGTGAGGTCTGAATCTTTGGATCTATTGGACTCAGGGGAAGGATCGAGTGGGGTTCATTCCAACTGAGTCGAGTCTCACGGGTTTGGTGGTGGAGGATAGTTTGCAAAGGCAGCAGTTTCTATACAAATGGAGGAGAGGGACCTAGTAGAAAACCCTTGGGGATCCTGTGATAGATGTACCTTCTGGCCAGAGCCGAATATCTTTCAACATAAGAGTTTTTTCCATTCGATTTTATCAAATTTAAAAATCCTTTAGCACTTCAACAACATTATCAAAGTGGAGTTCAAAATCCCTAGCACTTCAGAATTTTTTCATAAAAGGAGAAGGAACTGGAAATACTCAAGGGGAAACACAGGGGCTAGTCAGTATTGTTCAAACAAAGGGCCTCATCAATGAAAATCTGGGATGTTCATGGCTTTCAAAATTACCTCTGTGTCACTGTTTTTCTCAACTATTAGAACTCTGGAACTTGGACTCCTTAGTAAGCCGGACGCTCAAAAAGGAAGTCGCACAAAAATCTATGGTTTCAAAATCCAGTACAGATTACTCAACATACCATAGAAAGACCTCCCCCCTCCAAGAGAACAACAATTGTTGACCTGTCTAGTCCCAACAATCATATCAAATGCGACGCATTCCTAATGAGGACCATCTTGCATAGTTGCCAATTACTACACAAAGCAGCTTGGACATACATTGTAGATCTCAAAGATGCCTATTGGCAAGTCATTATTGGCCAGTACTTCCAACCTTACCTAGAGTTTCAGCTCTGGAGGGGCACAGACAAGGTTCATGGCAATGTTTTTTGGGGCCTCAAAATTTGTTCTTTCACCATTTCAGCTGTACGTATCTCTATGTGGGGGTGGACATCTGTCCAGACATACAGTCTTGCAAACAGAATGAAGCTTGGATCAGAGCTCTTTTCAGGATATTCTAGACATAGTTCCAAATCTCAAAATATACCTGTTTGCAACAAAAGAGAACAAAGAGCTTCTGCGATGTATAGCTCCAAATAGGGATTCTCGTGGAGTGGCAAGAAATGCTTTAAATCGGGATGGGAACAGATTGTCGTCAATTTATCTATTTCCTCCAACAAGTTTGATTTAGAGGCCTTCAAATATTCTTCAGGACTTTTCAGGGACAGCTATGATAGTAGACTAGCTCCACTTTGGCCACTGTTCCACTATCTGAGACCAAGGTTATGCTCAAATTGGTCTGCAAAGCTGTATCAGAAGGTAAGGAATCGCATTATCTTAGTTTCCTCCTTTCTGACCCAGAACCTTCTTGGTTTTACCTTCCCATACGGTAGGGATTTCTCAGATCACAACACATTATTTCTGATGAGCTGCAAGTGGTCTTCATCCACTTGATAAAACCAATCAGTGTGGAAAGTATGGATAGCCTTTTTGAGGATTATGTGACATTGTTAAATAACCCTGCACTTCTTGGCTTTGTTTTTGGTTTGATTGTTTTGTGGATTGGAAGCTTATACCATCAACAACTTTGTCATACAAATAGGCATTTATAGAATATTCCAAGTGGGTATTTGGCATGGATTTAGTCTTGGACATGTTTCATAAGGTTCTTTGCATAACATCGACTATCACCATATATATCTACAGTATTTTGGTCTCTGGATAGGGTACTTGAAAAAAATATTAAAAAAAACTCTATTTTTTGATAACCTTAACCTCAGTTACAAGAGTCAGTATGCTTGTAGACTTTCGAGAGAGATCAGGAGATGATCACTATCATTCCAGGTTGTCACTTAATCCTGACCCCAGGTCTCCTATTTTTAGCCAAAAATATAAAACCTAGAGTTGGGAGATGATACCCTCTGTCTGGTATCCTCCTTGCAATTATACCTGCAGACTTCCATGCCTCCAAAAGGTAATTTGTTCCAGTCCCAGAAAGATAAGTCTCTTTCAACAGGGCTATCCATAGTCTAATGACCTCCCTTATTAAAAAAAAAAGTTGATCTTCTCTCCATCCCTAAATCCCACTATGTGAGAAAAATTGCTTCTCCGCTAGCATTTTTCGCTAATATGTAGTTTCAGGACATCAATAGTGTTATGGGTTTGTCTGGGTATAAAGTGTTAATTAAACACTACCAGAAATAAATCAAAGTGGTATAATATTCATGCGGGGTACTTAACTCATTTATGATTCCTACAAAAGGAACTCAGGAAGAAGAAGGATCATTTCAGCAAAGTCCTTCAAGAGAAGTTGGAGTCAGACTTGTTACTATTCTCTTCACATCTATACACACATTTCCTGTGGTTGTAGTCGGTTGTTATTGATGGTGCAGGAGTCTATAAAATTTTTACCTCTGGCATTAGTCTTTGGATACCACACAGCACATTATCTCCACCCTCCCCCCCCCCCCAAAAAAAAAAGGGGGATTTTGACGAAGGAAAAACCTATTTTTGGGGAAGTGTTGTGAGGTCTCCAAGACCCTCCCTCCTTCGAAGCCTCGTGCAGGGAAACAGAACAAGTGATTCTCACGAAGTTGGAATATGGTGGATGAGCAAAAGTTGGTACATAGGTAGCTTTGTCTTCAGCTGTAGTGATGATTATCGGTGATGACGTATCACTGATAGCTGCACAATTTCAGCATTGGAGGTGCTCAGTTGAGTTCAATAGTGGCTGAATTCACGGTCTCCCTTATACACTCTGAGTTCATGATTTGCACATTGATGCACTGAGCCTAGACCAGGGGACAGAATGTTTTTTTTTTTTTTTAGTAGTTATATCGTATTGGATTTCCTATTCTAGCCTTTCACAGGAAAGTCCCTGCAGACCACACAGCACCTCCCCAAAATTGTTAAAATCACTTTATTACTATTACTAGCCAAGCTACAACCCTTGTTGGATAAGGAAAATGTTACAAGCCAAGGGTTCCAACAAGAAAAGGAGCCCAAGTTGGGGACTTAGAAGAGAAGTAACAAATAAAATATATATGATAAAAAATAAAATTATAAAATATATCTAGATCAGTAAATTAGTCATATTAATAAACTATGAAATGAGATTCATGTCAACTTGTTCAACATTAAAGTATTTACAAGTTTAAACTTCTGAAGCTCTACCGATTCTACCACCTGGTTAGGAGAACCATTCCACAATCTGGTCACCTTTGGAAAATAAAAAATATTACTGTGTAGTAATGACCTTTCTAATAGAGAAGACTATCAGAATTAACTGCAAAACTAGTACTACATATAGGATGGAATATTCTCGAAAGATTTTAATTCAAAGAACAATCAGAATTATGAAAAATCTTAGACACCATGCACAAAGAAGTAACTGAATTACAGTTTCAGAGATCAACACCCAGATTAGGTATAAGTAATTTAACAAACTGCAAGTTCTTTCCAACAAAGTAAGATGAGAATCAGAAGCTAAAGACCACAAAAGAGAACACTATCCAAAATATGATAAATTAAAGAATTACCTCATGGCAAATTGATCACAAATTATCTTAAAAAAGATAATTTTGTGCAATTGAAGAAACAGACTGGACGCGTTTCTCTACAGTAAATTTGCTGTCAACGATCACGCTTAGTATTTTGAATTAATTTCAGAAAGTTAAAGAAACCTTGTCAATGCAAAAAAATTGGATGCTGAAGAGCTACTGTTCTAGAGCTACTTACAATCAACCTTTGAGTTTTATTAGGGTTCAACTTCATGCCCTCTGATTTAAAGCATTCGCAAATTTTAGCTAGATCTCTATTAAGGAATTCAGCAACCATAGGTCACATTCAGGAGATGAAATATATGAAAACAGAGTGGTATCAGGGTTAAACCGCACATAATGCATAAATAATACGAAAGGTAAAAGGGCAAAAACACTACCCCGGCGAACACAAGATATAATATTAAATTCATATTGTCACTACCCTTTGCAATCTATTGCTTAAAAAAACAATAATGATGCTAAGAAAAGACTCCCATACTCCCTGCTAAGATTGGAAACAAGAGCCTGTTGGTTAACAGTCAAAGGAAGCCATAAAATCAAGGCCAATCATACGAACTTGCTAACCGCAATCAAGAGATTCATGTACAAAATTGACAATTTTTAAGGATATTTTTGAAAGCCAAACTGAAATCTAAGAAAAAATTATTACCCTCAACATGCCTATCTGGAAGGTTTGTTAAAAGACGTTGAGAAAATTAAGATACTGTGAGAGTTATGGAAATTGACTGGTGATCCGCAAGGTTAGGGCTTTCAGAAACGCATTCACCTAATGGAGTAATATTATATGATTTATAAGGATCATTAATAGGTTTAGAGATTTTAAGTACTATGTAGGAATAATGAGTTGATAGAAATCAATATAGTCCTATCATTTAAAGATATCAATTCAAAAATACATCTGAAGTGTATTTATATCTCATTTTGCCACAAATAGGGTTTAATACGATAAAATTTACGTTCAAAGAAATGTTAAATATAAACTAAACTGAGAATAAAGAATTATATCTATCACTACCATGCACAGGGTTACTTCATTAATGAGTCAGCAGGTAACTCAACCTCTTTTGTCATTGATGCCCGATAGGAATCCCTATCACTTGTCTAAATATTTTATAGAAGTTGATATAGGAATTCCTTGTAATGCTTACTAATATATTCATCAAGTTATTTTCCTGATAATTATCTATACATGGTTATAACATCTTAATCTGAATGTAAAAGATTTTCAAACTAGAATTTATCATTTCCATATTTGCCTAATAATAAGATGTTTTTCGTTCTTTCAATGAAAAAGCTTAGCTGTGAAGCATATAAGAAATAAATTTCTTACAAAGATAAATGGAAACCCTTTGCTCCGTCTTGTTGAGACATGTAGGGGAAATACATGTTGAGTAAACAACAACTTACTCAAAGTTTGGTCTCCACCTTGAATCTTCATTCCTCTTTTGCCAAAGCCAAATGAATTTATTCATGATCTTTTATTCAGAGGATTTATTATATTGGCTAATACTAAGATTTTTTCCAGCTCAGTCTTATTGCAGAAAGATCTATAGCTTCTATTTCCTCAATATGTATAGGTTTTAAAGCAATGTATTCAGGTTAATTTGGGTAAAATTAGTACCTAGTTCGATACGAGTTCATCGAAGGATCGTTCGGTGGTGATGTTGTAAAGCGTACTGAAATTAATAGGATATACTGTACCTTATTTTTTTTATATGACTGTCATGATGATTGTTAAATATAGTAATAGATTATATTTTGATATCTATTTTCATAATCCAATTATGATCTGCCCCCTTTTATGTTTTATCTATCTTAACATATTTATCTAGAATTAAATCAAGAATAATCATATCTTTTTCTACTTTAGTATTTAGTATTGTATTTGAATTTGATAGGAATTCTATGAAAATCAGGGATGAAATATATGGAATGTTTCTCATAGTACTACGATACTGCTTTACATGAATAAAGTTCACCAAGAAAAAGTTCCTGATATCAGAAAAATTGACAAGATAAGATTTTGAATTATTACTGCATGTGTGTCCGCTAGTCCTCATGCATTAAAAATGTTGAAATTTTCTCTATTCATTTAAGATGCGCCATACGTAAGTCCAGTTCACCGACGACGTCGCAGTGCTAAAAGTGCTAGAAGAGTGTCTGCTGCATTACTGTCTGGAAGTCCTGCTGCTGGAACCATTCACACAAGCTTATCTGATGAAGTTCTTATTCACTGGGAGAATAAAACAATTCAACAGATCTACTTCATCAAAATTGCTCAGGTAATATTGAATGCTGGCATTATTCACTTTTGCTGTATTTACTTTTTCAAATCGAACTCCAAAATTTTCATATATATATATATATATATATATATATATATATATATATATATATATATATATACCTATATATATATATATATATATATATATGTGTGTGTGTATATATATATATATTTATATATATATATATACCTATATATATATATATATATATATATATATATATATATATATTTATATATATATATTTATTTATATATATGTATATATATATATATATATATATATATATATATATATATATTTATATATATATATATATATATATATAAATGATTACCTATATATATATATATATATATATATATATATATATCTACCTCATACTTAGGATCGAACGCTGGCCCCTTCTAATGAAAGGCCCGGTTGAAACCAGCCATGCCACGAGAGGCCTTTCATTAGAAGGGGCCAGTGTTCGATCCCAAGTATGAGGTAGAAATTTATTTCTATTTGAATACGATGTTGTGTTGATATATATCCATATTGACTCATTAGGGGTAATTTGAATGAATTACTACCAATTGTGTCACGTGGTGGGCCAGGAAGTCGGGTAAAACTCGCTGGTAAGAGACTGATGTCTCGCCAGGTAAATCCTTAACAGCTGGGTAGCGTTAGGTTCTGATTTCTTTTATGTCCTCTCATGGTATGGTTGGTTTCGACCTGGCCTTTCATTAGAAGGGGCCAGCGTTCGATCCCAAGTATGAGGTAGAAATTTATTTCTATTTGAACACGATGTTGTGTTGTTATATATCCATATTGACTCATTAGGGGTAATTTGAATGAATTACTACCAATTGTGTCACGTGGTGGGCCGGGAAGTCGGGTAAAACTCGCTGGTAAGAGACTGATGTCTCGCCAGGTGAATCCTTAACTGCTGGGTAGCGTTAGGTTCCAAATTTTTTTATGGCCTCTCGTGGCATGGTTGGTTTCGACCTGGCCTTTCATTAGAAGGGGCCAGTATTCGATCCCAAGTATGAGGTAGAAATTTATTTTCATTTGAACACGATGTTGTGTTGATATTTATCCATATATATATATATATATATATATATATATATATGTGTGTGTGTGTGTGTGTGTATATATATATATATACATATATATATATATATATATATATATATATATATATATATATATATCAAAATTTTAGTTTTATCTGACAGATATTATTTTCCTCTTACTCATTTGAAGACCAAACTAAGGCAGAAAATGATTTGCAGATGGTTGGAAGCGCATAGAACCATTGGATGACACATAATATTGTACTTTTTGCATAAAAAATCCCTTATACCTATGAGAGTTCAGAAATTTTACCACTAACTAACAGTATTTCTCAGTAATTATACATTTTCATCAGTTCCTCCCGTGCTAATATACAGTATACTGTACACCTTACTTGCTCTTTATATGGTAACCTTTAGGCCTACAGTATTAAAACATGAAACCAGAATTCTTGAGATAATATTCATTATTTTAATATTTACCCAAAATTCATTATGCTATGTATCTTGCAAGAGCATTTTGGTTGACAAACTTGAAAATTAGACGATTGGCAGTGAATTTGCATGACTAGCTCTCCTATTCCTATATCTTGAACCACAATTACACTTCATGGCTTCAAGAGGGCACCATATTGATTTCTTCATTATTTTTCTGTCCCAACATCAATGAAAGTTGGGCCAGTATTGAAATAACAAATTTTATATTAAAAATTCTGTTATTTCCGTATGTCTTACCCAACATGCATTGTGCTAATTCTGACAATGTCTGGAAGATGGTAGTGGCAAACAATAGGACTGTCTATAGAATTCAACTTTGCTATACGAGATAAATATCAAAAATATACTGTTAGACTTTTGCCCTGCATTCCACCATCAGAAGACTTGTCGCAAGTCAATCTGATGTTGATAGAGGACTCATAACTCCTCATCCAATTCCATTAAATGGTGAGAAGATCGGAAAAGCAAGAACTACCTTCACCTTAAGAGTATCTCCCCATCACCAAGATATAACCAACCAGAACCAAAGACATTCTATAAAGAAGTCAAGGGACAAACCTAACCAACCTAAAGTCGCTTTATTCAATCGTCTAATAAAAACAAAGGAAAAAATATATTACTTAATCTAAAACATTTTCTGCCACAATAATGGGACCTTTTAGGGGAAGAATTTGCAGAAATTAGGTGGAGAAGTCAAACATCTTTAGTCACGCATTTAAACCTTGAGGGAAGGAAGATTTAAACTCATCTAAGGTGAACTCTTCATGATAAATGATACAGTAATGTGTCAGGCACCAACCAATGAGGCACCTTGGGGCAGCAAATCTCCTTTTTTCTGCTTGTTGATTGTCTTCACTTGGATTTCACATGGCAATATGACCAGACCAGGTTAACTTGCTGTCAAAATCTTTCCAAAGACTTAACTTCCGTATCATATGGAATAAGACAAATTTTTCACTTTATGTTGTGGACTACTTTCCTCAAGAGTGCTTCTGATAAGTTTAACAGCCAGGGTTTCATAGGTAGAAAATAAAAAATCCTTCTCCTTCCCCATTTACTGATCCCATCAACTGATCTTTTAGAATAATTGCATGCATATGTTACACCATATGGGGTAACATAGATAGCAGAGTCATTAGTGAACAATGTGCCCTGGACTGGTGGAGAGAAAGATTTAACATCACTATCAATAGCCACAGCAAAATAAGTGACACTGAGGGTGCTACCTTGGGGATATTCTTTTCCAATTCATAAGTGCTTGACAAGGTATTGCCGAATCAATGGTTTTATTATTATTATTATTATCATTATTATTATTATTATTATTATTATTATTATTATTATTATTATTATTATTATTACTTGCTAAGCTACACCCTAGTTTGAAAAGCAAGATGCTATAAGCCCCGGGCTCTAACAGGGAAAATAACCCAGTGAGGAAAGGAAGCAAGGAAAAATAAAATTTTTAAGGAGATTAACAACATTAAAATAAATATCTACCATATAAACTATAAAAACTTTAACAAAACAAGATGAAGAGAGACAAGACTGAACAGCGTGCCCGAGTGTACCCTCAAGCAAGAGAACTCTAACCCAAGACAGTGGAAGACTATGGTACAGAGGCTAGAGCACTACCCAAAACTAGAGAACAGTGGCTTGGTTTTGGAGTGTCCTCCTCCTAGAAGAGCTGATCATATCTAAAGTCTCTCTTTTACCCTTAACAAGAGGAAAGTGGCCACTGAATAATTACAGTTCAGTAACTCCTTGGGTGAAGAAGAATTGTTTGGTAATCTCAGTGTTGTCAGGTGTATGGGGACAGAGGAGAATAAGGAAATAGTAGGCCAGACTATTCTCTGTGTCTGTGTGTGTAGGCAAAGGGAAAATAAACCGTAAACACCAATTAATCCATCAGGAGGTATAAGTGCTGAGCAAGAAACAAAACATCAATCAATAGAAGAAATACAAGCCCTACTACATAGCCCCAGGTCTCTGCAACCTTCCAATTTTGTAAACTCCACAAGAACTAACTTCAGCATAAAAAATACTACTGCTGTGGTCAAGAATGATAGAAAACATATGAAAAAGAAAATAAGCAATTACGATATTGTATTAAAATAACTTTAAAACCATAACAAGAAAATGTACCTTTGCATAAATAAAATTGTGGTTTAACAACACTTTATATTACTATTACTGATACTTAACTTTCCAAACTATTCCTACCATAGTTAGTTAGTTAACTGTCCTCTATCTCTTTTCATCCATCTTTCCCATCAGCTAAAATAGATAGAAAAATAATTCCATTTCATGAAGCTGTTAACTATCATCAAACGACCCCATAGTATCATAAGCCTTTTCGAGACCAGAAATATACATTGTTTGACAATGGTTTAGTAGAGAATCCTTGCTGGAATTGGGTTGTTTGTCTAATTAAGAGACCTAGTGCAGATTAACTTTGTCTGAAACCAAACCAAATAGATTATAGTAAACCCTTTTCTCTAGCGACCGCATTAACCTCATATTTACTATCTTTTGAAATTACTTGCTGACACTGATTGTCAGCAATATTGACCTATAGATGTTAAAATGATTAGGATTTTTGAGAAGTTTCCTAAATGGAACAAAAATAGCGATGTTCCTATATATGTTAAAATGATTAGGATTTTTAAGAAGTTTCCTAAATGGAACAACAATAGCAATGTTCCTAAAAGGAGGATAATGTCAGCAACCTATATTTTGTTAAGAATCTACATTATGGGGTCAGTTGCTTGATGCCAGCTCTCCAATGTTTTCTATCAAAGGCATCCTCTTCCACTATACCTCTTCTCTCCATATTACACTTTACCTTATGTCGCCATCTAATTCTCTGCCCTCCTGTTGATCTTCTCCCCCTAAAGAGTTCCTCCCAATCCCTCTTCATTCCTTCCCCACCATCCATCCACAACACGTGCCCATACCATTTCAGTTGTGACACTCTTGTCATCTCTGTAATCTTTACTACTCCTGCCATTCTTCATATTTCATCATTTTCCAATCTTTCAAGAAGTGATATTCCCATAATCCTCCTCAGAAATCTCATCTCTATTCTCGCAAACCTTGCTTCCTCTTTTCGTCTTAAAGCCCAAGTTTCAGATCCATACATTACCACTGGTCTTATTACTGCGCTAAAGATCTTGGCTTATTTCTTGATTGGCATTTATGACCACATACCACTCCTGCTTCCTCCCTCCACTTTCTACATGCTGCTTTTATCCTATTCTCAACTTAAGCCTCACATGTTTGAAATGCTATAGTGTAAAGTAGGCATCTGGTTAAAAGGAAAGTTGTAGACCTTTAGCACCCAACAGAGTCTACGTTCTTGCATCTAACATATCAATGTGGTTGAAAAAGAGAGAATTTCCTCATAAGGGATTTCCAGGCGGAATGAATCATTGTTCAGATCCGGTAGCCATTGTATTCCTTTTCCTGTCCTTCGGCCACTTGTCACACGAAAGCAATATTTAGAATGTTTAAAGCTATCTTGGAAACTAACATTCTTTGTAACCACCACGGTTGTATTCATTTTCTAAACTTAATTAGTGTTTAGTTTTACTGACAGAAGCCTTTGAAGTTTCAGCAAAAAGGTAAAATTATCCCTATTTGAGCCCTGCTCCTAAATTAGATATTGTCCGGTTAGATTTAGCAATTGACCAAAATAAAGGAACCAAAAAGATTCTTGCATTTTGTGTCTATTCACAGATATATTCAATAGGAATACAAATGTCCTCTATTGTTGATCATCGTCAGAGAAGGCATTGGCTTTTTCACTGGCTCTTATTATCTATGTGCGGACCAAGCGCTTAAAAGATCAAAACATTTCTGATATTTTTTATTCCATAAACGATACCTGGTCCAAACCAAACCCATCACCAAACTATTAAAGGTAACATATAGCGAGGAATCTTCAAAGAAGTTAGCCTCTGCTTTATGTGACCATGAAGTCTGATCCTTGACCACACCAATTAAATGAGAAAAGTTAAAATATTACTCAGGTGAACGCTTAAAAAGAATCTCACCCACGTGATTAGAAATAGCTCTTTTGGGTTCATTACCGGTGTTAAAATGAAATATCCTAATTGGGAAAAAAATATTTTCCTTTTACACTTTTCCTGCTGTCTCATTGAACTCGTTTCTCATAACCTTGGAAGCCTTGCGCTCAAAAAGGTCGAGATGAATTAACCACTACTTCAGATTTATGTATACCATTCGATTTAACTTTTGGAATCTGTCTAGCATCAAAAAAAAAAAAAAAAAAAAAATGATGAGCCCCAACCAACCTCAGTCATGCTCTTTCTCCAATATAAAAAATGGAGGGGCAATTACAGGTGTTTTTACTAGTCATTTTGACTAGCAGACACCACTTGATTTACTCCTGTAGCAGCGGGAATATGTTTCTATATAGTCGTACTGAAAACATTCCACATCTGGAGAAAATTTAAGAATAGAACAAGTCTCACTCATTAAATGTCATTTCTCTTCTCAACATGCGGTAGATTCAGGAGATCTAAGAGTGTGATACTTGAAGCGTATGTCGTAGGCATAACACGCAAGCAACCTATATGCACTAGAAGTGCAACACATAGTACTCAAGCAATTGGTGTGATAATTCCTGGCAGGATTAGTGCTACAATCTGAGGTGCAATTGATGCAAGTGCAATCAGCGTAAGATTCAGAGGGAAGAATAACAATGGACCTATTAGCCCCATTATCATAAGAGATATTGACGGAACTATCACACAAATGCATCTTTCTTATCATCTTGTTGTGGGATTTTGGATCAATAACAGCATGATTAAGAAGAGTGTGACTTACAGGCACTTGCAGTGCTCATAATGAATACTGAGTAACTCAAAATGCAGTGCTCACAAACTAAAATTACAAGGAAGCCAGAGATATTGGCACTCATAATAATCTTGAATCATCTCAGCAATGCCTACATGCATTATCAGCTGCCTTGGAGAGATACAGTCCAAAATCTTCATGACCCAAGGGTCACAGACTATACTGATTTCATAAAAAAATAATTACAAGCACTTTGCTCACGCTTGAATTTCACCAAAGTAAAATTAGCAAAGTGAAGTACAATACACTTCCACTTCGAAACTACTCTTAATTAATTCAACATATACCTGAGGAATTGAAATATTTCTAGTACCCCAGTCACTACAGTATGACTTCTTGAATATGGGAACCTTTATCTGCTACTTTAAAAGCAAAATTTTTCACAATAATATGAGTGAGTACTATTGGTTCACGCTAGTCTAATCTCTAAGTATGTTTTACTGTGAGGCCAAAAACCTTTAGACTAAAAAGAAGACCTTTCAAATCCGACAGGTGTATATATATTCTGTCATGATCCAATATGCGTAGCCTTGAATATTTAAACCCTCTGATGATGTGATGACAAATTTGGTTCTTCTCCAGTTCAGTTCACATAACTATAGGGAAAATATATTTGGCTTTCTAATGCAATTTTCAGTTTCATTCTATCTTTATTCTTTTATTAGTTATACTAAGACATGTAAACATGAGTAGGTTGACAAACGACATCATTGCTCACCATAATAGATGGGTTTGACTTCAACTTTGTCACGGTCGGAATCACCATAGGGCTAAAAAACTCCCAAGATTTCTAATTTTTCAATCACCTCTCTCATCATTTAGATGATGCCTGAGGTTCATCTACTTAATCTGGCAATACTTGATGAAATCAGAAGTCTAGCCATGGTTTCTACCAAAGAATAAAATAAATACAGTATGAAAATTTTAAGTTTATTTCGGCTTTGAAGCGAGCGCTAGCAACCTAAACTACAAGTAAAAGTTTGACTTTCAAGGTGAAGGGTCACAGAATGATCTAGAGGACAGGTCAAAGGCATTTAAGATTGAGATAGGGAAAAGAGATCCCTAGAATGATTAAGCTACATAATTAGGATTACAAATCTTTTTACAGACTACACACATTATTATTTCAGAATATATAAATTCTATATTAAGTTAAAATCTAACAGCACCCCCCCCCCAAAAAAAAAAAAAAAAAAAAAAAAACTCTTGATAAATGGTGTAAAAATCCTTCGAAACGAAAGTTACACCACCAAACTGTTAAGAAACTAAATAAAGGTGGAAGCCATGTAGGGTAGTATGAATTCTCAAAACACAGATACGAGAGGACTAATCACAAAAACCTATACCTAATAATCTCATTTTCAGTTTGTCAAAGAAGGTATGTTTGCAAAATGTATACACTAATAAACTACTCCCTTCAAAATTGTCACTACCTGAAGGATATAAATATAACCAGTAACCTGTCTTTAAGGTCTTTTGGTACTATTACATGAAGATTCAAGATATATTAATAAATTTTGTGTACTGTATACTGTACTGTATTTCTAAATGCATTAGTGGGCTGATGTTAGGCTTTAAGATAGTTTTTAGTTATCATCTTTCAAGCTCATAATCTCAAAATTAGGTTACTTTATCAAACAAGTGTGTAGTGTACGTGTAATAATATGGGTATACGATAAATCAGGCAACTAAACTCTAAAATACAACCTCTAAAAACTCAAATAAAAGCCTGTTTACCGATAAAAATTATTAACATTGCTTATTTCACATCACAGAACCAGTGCAGTTCTACAAGCGGACTAAACATTCCAAGGGACATGGAAAATGTACACTTACCACCTAGGTTAAGGTAAGAGAAAGTAACAGTTCTAAAGTCATATCATTTGAATCCTTCCCTATTCATCTACATACAGTTCATGTAAAACAGATTGAAAAAAAAACTTTCTTAAGAAATATTTAAGAACACCCTCTATGCCTTGCACAATAAAGAGAAAAGCATATATAAAACGTATGAGTTCTCTTCAATCTCCTTTGTCATTTTCTCCTCCTTAACTCTTTATAGATGTATGTATCTTTTTCAATGATTTCCTATGCCTTCCTACAAGTTTTTATTTTCTTCATAATCCTGGATCTACTGTTTTACTGACTTACATAAGATATCCAGACCACAACAGTTTGTGGTCATACTATTTCCATATCTTCCCCATATTTTTTGTTATTATCAATATTTCTACTGCAATGAGTGAAGACCATCACACGTCTTCACTCTCTCTAGTAAAGAGAAATTTCCAATTTACCAATATTCTAGCAGTGTCTTTCAACTCTATTATTTGTAACTTAGTCTTTTTCTTATTTCGAATATCCTGATGTTTTTTTCAGAGTGAACCTACAGATGGGAAACAACCAAATGTTCATGAAGGCCTTCAATTGTGAGAAGAAGTCTAATCCAAAGATGAAGCCAGAAGGTGGTATATGTTTCTATAATCCAACAGGGCATGAAGAGAAAGGAAACCAAGAACCTTCTGTTGTTGCAGCTTGACAAGGACTGACCTATCAAATCAATTCATAAGGAATTTATCAATTGTCAAGAGGCTTAGCCTTTCCACCAACAACACATATTTCAAAAAGGAATGTCACAGTATTATAGTACAGTATCATAATACCAGACCATTAAGTTATAATATTTAACATTAATAAGGTTGACCTCTTAAATGATAAACTTTATTTTGAATTACCGTTTTATAGTTATGGTATATTTCTGTTTTATAATATTATCAAGGCCAAACATATAAGCAAATACTTACATACTATACATATATATATATATATATGTGTGTGTATATATATATATATATATATATATATATATATATATATATATATATATATATGTGTGTGTGTGTGTGTGTGTGTGTGTGTGTGTGTACAAAATATAAAAATCTTGTAAGCAATACAGCATTGCCGTAATAATACAGTCCAACACTGTAATATGAATACAGTATAATACTATAAGTTTCCTAAATATAACAAGATGTGTATCGAAAGTGACTTCTCAAGTTGAAAGGTTTTCGTCCAACATAGTTAGTCTAAGCATCAACTTCAAGCACCCACCCTTCACTATTTTCATTCTGCTGGCATCGCTACTGCTAGTAAGCTAGCCCTGGCATGCATAAGAAATTCCTACTGCTAGTTCCAGATGAAAAGCTTTTGAAAAGGAGGATTTGCTGGCTATTTATTTTGCATCTTATTCAAATCATTCTTATTTCATTGCACGGACATATTCTTATCTTTGAGAATTTTCAAGTTGCAGGGTGTTATCTATGGGAATAACTTATTAATATTCTCTCTCTCTCTCTCTCTCTCTCTCTCTCTCTCTCTCTCTCTCTCTCTCTCTCTCTCTCTCTCTCTCTCTCATAATTTGTCATAACTTTCTTATTTGTTCATATAATTTTGATTTAATGAAGTTCTTTATCAAACAATATGATAAATTGTGATGTCAGATAATTCCAAATCCACCTACAAATATTTGTATTTGATTTTAAATATTCATTGCTTTATTCTCCCCGACTTTCTACATAATATTACGGCAAATCTCAGGTGTGGTCGGGTGGGTAAATGCTATCCAAGGGATATATGGTGGCGACTAAATATAAATGAGAAACATAAAGCATAAGAAATTAGAAAACATATTAAGTTTTATAAGTTGCAATAAAAAGCCTGATGAAAAATACTGTGATAACACAGTAATAAAGATATAATTTCCATTCTCTATATAAAATAAGTTAGCATTTATATAATTTTTTAATGATATTATAATTGTTTATGCTTTAAACTTATGA
>NC_090752.1:32428367-32430867 GCF_036898095.1 Palaemon carinicauda
CTTCGTTCCTAACCCTATCTACTTGAGATAGACTAGCCATACTCCTTAGACACTTCATCTCAAACACATTCAATTTTTGTCCCTCCGTCACTTTTATTCCCCACAACTCTGATCCATACATCACAGTTGGTACAATCACTTTCTCATACAGAACTCTCTTCATATTCATGCCCAACCCTCTATTTTTTACTACTCACTTAACTGGCCCCAACACTTTGCATCCTTCATTCACTCTCTGACGTACATCAGCTGCCACTCCACCATTTGCTGCAACAACAGACCCCAAGTACTTAAACTGATACACCTCCTAAAGTACCTCTCCATTCAACATGACATTCAACCTCGCACCACCTTCCCTTCTCGTACATCTCATAACCTTACTCTTACCCACATCAACTCTGAACTTCCTTCTCTCACACACCCTTCCAAATTCTGTCACTAATCGGCCAAGCTTCTCTTCTGTGTCTGCAACCAGTACAGTATCATCCGCAAACAACAACTGATTCATGGTCATTCTCATCTACCAGTTTCAATCCTCGTCCAAGCACTCATGGATTCACCTCTCTCACCACTCCATCAACATACAAGTTAAACAACAACAGTGACATCACACATCCTTGTCTCAGTCCCACTCTCAGCGGAAACCAATCGCTCATTTCATTTCCTATCCTAACACATGCTTTACTACCTTTGTATATATATATATATATATATATATATATATATATATATATATATATATATATATATATATATATATGTATGTATATATATATACATATTCTGTCGGGTTTGGAGTGATCACTACCAATATTTGCAGCTCTATAGGTTCCTACATTTCTTAAAGAAAGAAGCTGATCTTATATGTAGAGTTCTTGAATATTATTAAATGTCATATGCTGAGCGTAGTACTGTACTGTACCTCGAATGTTGTCAACCAATAATGGTATGTAACATATTATCGGGGTAACATTCTGTCAGAGTTTGGGGGCTCTGACATGCTGCCACAAAAACCCCTGTCCAGGGAGAAGCCCTGGACAATCTAACTGAACTGAACTGATTCTGTCGGGTTGCCTAAAGCACTGTCGTAAGGAGTGGCGTTAATGTAGCGGTTTTCACAGCCTGATAGAAGAAGGGGCAGCGTCTTTGACATTGGATTGTACAGGGACCAAAACATATAATATATATATATATATATATATATATATATATATATATATATATATATATATATATATTATATAGTTATATATATATATATATATATATATATATATATATTATATATATATATCAGGAAAATACTGGTTAATTTGATTACTTGTTACCGTTTCTAATTCAATCAAAATACAAATCTAACAACAAACGTTGCCAGAGCACAAAAATATCTCTAATAAGTAGTTTTCTTTCAATAAATTAATTACTTGTGTACCCGAGCCCTTTTAAAAATCAGTTATGAACATGAAAGGATCACATACAAAGAATTTTACAGACATATCATTAGATGAAACCCTTTTCAGATACATCACATGTGACTACAATAAAAAAAAAAAGATTTTCATCTCAATCATATTACTGAAAAGGCACTGATAATAATCTTTGCCAAAAGATTTATATTTTCATTGATATCCATTGGTGATTTTTTGCAATATTTTATTAATAGTATAAATCTTATGAAATTTGTTCATTTATTCAGAAATAAACCAATACAGTAACATTGTATACTGTAAACATAAAATGTATTTTGATGTGACTGAATTGAAAATTTGAAGAAGAAAATAATCAATCTTCAGTATATATCAAACATAGGAGGACTACTATTTCTACTGACGTGAGACTTGAGTCGGTGTGATCATTCATTTTCATTATTCATATAGCTTTAACCATCTTCCCTCTTTAAAGTACTTGTACGTTAGGCCTGATCGCTACGCAAGTCCAGTTACTACTATCCTGCTTTGTTTTAGTTTTCTTATTGGTTTAAGGTGGCCATTAATGTTCAGGTAAACCATCACAGGTTTAAGGTCGTCACGAATGACAGAGGCAAGGTTCAATGACATTGCCCTAGTAATCAGGACAATGCCCTACAGACTGACCATATAATATATGATCAGTGCCCAAGCCTTCTCTCCACCCAAGCTGGGACCTGGGAGGGCCAGGCAGTGGGCTGCTGATGACTCAGCAGATAGACCTATAGGCTCCCCCAAACCCCCCAACCTTAGCTCACAAGGATGGTAAGGTTGCAGACACTGATGGCACTAATGTGTCTGAGTGGGACTCGAACCCCTTACTGAAATATCGATTGAGATGAACTATTTGCTCTGGTTACTGCGCAGGTTGCTCTTACCTATGCTAAGTTAAGCTTGCACAGATCTGAAGGATAATGAGCGCTCTTACGCTTGCAGTGAAATCACCTACAACTCAAGATATGTTGGCCTTTATAAATCAGGATGTAATTAATGCATAACGACATAGTTACCAAAATTTTCAAAAAGTCTTCCTC
>NC_090752.1:32438367-32443367 GCF_036898095.1 Palaemon carinicauda
GTTGTCAGGTGTATGAGGACAGTGGAGAATATGTAAAGAATAAGCCAGACTATTCGTTGTGTATGTGTAGTCAAAGGTAAAGTGAATCGTAGCCAGAGAGAAGGATTCAATGTAGTACTATCTGGCAAGTCAAAGGACCCCATAAATCTCTAGCAGTAGTACTCAACGGGTGGCTGGTGCCCTGGCCAACCTACTACCTTTGGTGTAGATGCAACAGTTCCTCCTCTACTTAAACCAGATGGCTCTGTTTAGCTTTTCAATCTCATGAAATTAGAGCTCTCTTGATGGACATTTGATTCTTATGGAGGTGTAGACCCAAAGTCATCTGTTATTTTGTGCAAGTTTGCTGGAAGAGGAGCTTTTAGCACTTATATGGACTTAGTAATGTTACTCCACTATGTAAATGTGTTTGTGGTAGCTCTAGTCCAATTGATTACCGTCTAATTTCCAAACCTCTCATATTATCTAAAGTTTTTAAACGTCTTTTGGCAAAGCGTCGTAATAGGTTAGCTGAAGGTAATCATCTGTTCCCTATTGCGCAATTTGGCTTTCGTAAAGCCCTTGGAGCATGTGATCCCCTTCTTACAATCTCCAATGCTGTATAGAAATTCTTTGATATTGGTCAGGAAGTTCGTATGATTGGCCTTTACTTTAGTGCTGCCTTTGACTGTGTTAATCACGAGGCCCTGTTTTAAAATTCCAAAAGAGCTGGGAGTGGGTGGGTCTTTTCTTAGCATCATTATTGTATTGAAGAGTAAGGGATGACAATAAGTTGTTGCTGATGGGCACCAAAGTGAGTATAGGAATTTAATACCGGGTGTTCCTCAGAGTAGCGTTCTTGGCCCATTACTTGAGATACTACCCCTAGAGAGTTATTGGATTCTTTGACGGGCCAGACAGTACTACATTGGCTCCTTCTCTCTGGTTACGGCTCATTTTCCTTTGGTCTACACTTACACTGAATGGTCTGGTCTATTCTTTACATACTCTCCTCTGTCCTCATACAACTGAAAACACTGAGATTACCAAACAATTCTTCACCCAAGGGGTTAACTACTGCAATGTAATTGTTTAATGGCTACTTTCTTCTTGGTAAGGGTAGAAGAGACTATTTAGCTATGGTGAGCAGCTCTTCTAGGAGAAGAACACTCCAAAATTAAACCATTGTTGTCTGTTCTTGAATAGTTCCATATCCTCTGTACCATGGTCTTTCACTGTCTTGAGGTAGAGTTCTCTTGCTTGAGGGTACACTCGGGTACACTATTCTATGTTATTTCTCTTCCTCTATTTTTTTAAGTTGTCATACTTTATACGTGAAAGATTTACTTTAACGTTGTTCTTGTTCTAAAGTTAGTTTATTTAGTTGTTAGTTACTTCTCTTGTAGTTTCCTTATTTCCTTTCCTCACTGGGTTATTTTCCCTGTTGGTGCCCTCGGGCTTATAGAATCCTGCTTTTTCAACTAGTGATATAGCTTAGCAAATAATAATAATAATAATAATAATAATAATAATAATAATAATAATAATAATATGTGGTTTGGCCTAGAAAACAAACACTTTGCATATGCAGATAATGCTACTCTCTGCATCAATCCCATATCCTGAAGGTAGATCTGGGGTTTTTGAATCCCTTAATAGAGATCTATCTAAAATTAGTGCATGGTACAAATTATGGGTCATGAATTTGAATTCTAACAAAACTCAAAGTATGAATTTATGTAGGTCAAGGACAGTTGTTACTCAACATCCTGATCTCAGCATTGAAAATGTTTCTTTAACTCTGTATGAATCTTTTAAAATTGGCTTTTGAGAAACTTATTATGTCTGTGTATTCTTCAATTTCAAAAATAAATTGGTTTATTGAGAAAGTCTTGTAAGATTTTCGACTTTAATTCTTTCATTCTACCTTGCTTTGATTATTGTTCTTCTGTCTGATCTTCAGCTGCTGATACTCATCTTAATTTGTTGGGCAAGAACTTAAGGTCTATTAGATTTTTTATTCCTAATCCAGATATTATTCTTTGACACCGTTGTTCAATTGTTGTGAATGTTGCATAAGATTTTTCATAATTCTGACTACCATTTACACTCAGATCTTCACGCACAGTACCATCCTTTCCGCAATACTAGGTATGCAGTTAATTCTAATAGTCAGGCCTTCTCTGTTATGAGGCTCAACATCACGCAGTATTCTAAAAGTTTTGTTTCAGCTGTGAGCAAGTTGTGGTATAATCTTCCTAATCGGGTAGTTATCAGTAGGATTTCAAAAGTTAAAACTTGCAGCAAATGCTTTTATGTTGAACAGGCTGACATAAGTCTCTTTTTATAGTTTATATATGAAAGATCTGTTTGAATGTTGTTACTGTTTTTAAAACATTTTATTTTGATTGTTCATAACTGCTCGTATAGTTTATTCATTTCCTTATTTCTTTTCCTCACTGGGTTATTTTTCCTTGTTTGAGCCCTTGGCCTTATAACATCCTGCTCTTCCAACTAGGGTTGTAACTTAGATGATGATAATAATAATAATAATAATAATAATAGTAATAATAATAATAATAATAATAATAATAATACTAAGGCACTTCCCCCAATTTTGGGGGGTAGCCGACATCAACAAAGAAACAAAAACAAAAAGGGGACCTCTACTCTCTACGTTCCTCTCAGCCTAATAATAATAATAATAATAATAATAATAATAATAATAATAATAATAATAATAATAATAATAATAATAATAATAGTCTTATTGCCATAATTATTCTTTCCATAACTCTTGGAGTTGTAACTAAGTTTCGTTTTATGACTCGAAATGTCTTCTTTTACTACTGGTAGGATCATCTGATTGAATAATTTTCTTTTCAGAGAAAGTGGCATTTTACTTTCCATAATATCATTTTGTTTATTAAAAGCACTCCATCTCATTCTTATCCTTCTTTTAATTTCGGTCTCGTGTCATGAGGAAACAATTACTGCCTATCCTAGGTACGAATACAGTATTCATTAACAATCTACAGATGTTCGTATACTACCATTATCTGTTGTCTCCCTGCATTTCCATTGAACATTATCATAGTTTTACTTATACTAATTTTCAGTCCTACATTTCTGCTTCCTCTATTAGAATCTTCTAATCATCTTTTGCAATTCCTCACATGATTCACTAAATAGAACTACTCATTTATAAACCGTAAGTTTTTAAGGTATTATTATCATCATTACTAGCTAAGCTACAACCCTAATTGGAAAAGCAAGATGCTATAAGCCTGTACCAACCGTGTGTCACACGATCGTACACAATTCATTGTGTATATATTAAGCTTGTATCTGAACTCTTCCCTCGCACTAAAAAGAACCAGAATAAACATGTCTGCGTTTCTCCTATGTAACATTGTCTGTTTCTCGGACATGTAATTTCCTGTTGCCTTGAGGTTTTGTATATAAAGGAGAGTGTTCTATAACAAATTAACTCAGTTGCTTTCATACTGCCTTTGAGTTCACAACCTTCTCTCGGCCCGTCACAAGCCCAAGGGCTCCAACAAGGAAAATTTGCTCAGTGAGGAAAGGAAATAAGGAAATAAACAATATGAGAAATATTGAGCTATGAAAACAAAATGTTTTAAAAACAGTAACAACATCAAAACAGATATTTCATATATAATTATAAAAAGACTTATGTCAACCTGTTCAACATAAAAACATTTGTTGCAGCTTTGAACTTTTGAAGTTCTAGATTCAACTACCCGTTTAGGAAGATCATTCCACAACTTGGTCACAGCTGGGATAAAACTTCCAGTGTACTGTGTAATATTGAGCCAACTATACCCATCTAAAGATCAGTACAACAGCCAGTCACTGTCAATGTCTAATGTTCTTACTACTGTACTGTATGATATTACGTAATATATATTTTTTTTTTTTTTTTTTTTTTTTAATGCGAGCGTATCCGTAAATACTAAGACGATTACAGTATCTGGCCTTCCTAACTAAACCTGAGTACCTCATATCTTCCGTTATGAAAATATATATATAAAAAAAATCCTAAGTTAAAGTCTTGATTTAACTTAATGATTTTTATCGTCACATAATCAAACTTGCAGATGTAAAAAAAAAAAAAAATCACAACTTTAGAGTTTAATTTTGTCATTATAATGAAGGCCTACCATTTTTTTTTTTTTAAATATGCCATTCAACCTTCAGATAGCTGCTCAGAGACCCTAATCAAAGTCCAATATCTCTGCAAAAAAAAAAAAAAAAAAGTAAAGCTGCATTTCAAGAAACAGTAACCTTTTTTCGCATAATGTATGAAACATTTATCCAAAAGAAAAACATGCAACTATCCTTCCGGAACTGTTAACTTCTTTATCAACATAGATTTAACTTTCATAGCTAAAATAATTAGTTCTTTATAGGAAGAAAATATTTGTAAATGTTTTCACTTCTTGATTAAAAAAAAATATAATCTCTTCAAGGAAGAAAAAGTTTACTTATTGCCAGCAGAACTACTGGCAATAAATCCGGATTCTCGCCTTTAAGATAAGAGAAAAAAATAGTCTTTCACTACCACCATCACACTACCACCATCAACTTTCAGGTCTACCAACACAGTACATAACCAAAAACTCTTTCATCACAGCTACAATCCCCACTACAAGAAAAAAAAATAATGATCCTGGAACGAAGTGCTTTCTGCCTACAGACATTATTCAACGATGGCAATAATCGATGTAGCATTTACCATTCCCAAATAACATCAGTGATAACAATGAGTCACTATTCCTTCAAAGATTTAAGATGGAACCCCTTCGCCAGCACCATCATTCCTCAACAATAATTATAATAATATCCTCTCTAATAGTGCATCCAAACTACAACACCACCAACAATAACAACAAAAACAAAGGCTCTTCTCTCTTTTAAGATTCTAGATGCAAGTCCTTCGCCAGCAACATTCTTCTCCAACAACAACAACAAGAACACAAACAACATCAACGACTTCT
>NC_090752.1:32448367-32458367 GCF_036898095.1 Palaemon carinicauda
TATTATTATTATTATTATTATTATTATTATTATTATTATTATTATTATTATTATTAGAAATTAATAAACATTTATTCAGTTTAAAGACCATTAATTAATAAATCAACGTAGATGTCACACGAACAAATTAATATAATATATACACATAGTCATTATAAAGATATTCATAGATATATAAGCTATAACTAACTGAAAATGAGATATACTGTTATTGAATCTCAAAAAAAAAAAAAAAAATAAGGAAGGAATTCACTGAAATTGCAGTATATAAAGGAAAATATGTCGTTAATAAGAATCCCTCATTATGGTGAATAAGATTTTTAGGTGTGATCTATATTCCAGTCCCTTAATATTTCAGCCAGTTTGTGAAGTGAGGTCAAGTTAGGTCACGCTCATTTATGGTAGGATTCAGTAATTCAAAATGTCGTCACGATAGTATTTATGCCATTGTGACGGCCTAGAGGGTGCGTTGTGAACTCAAAGGCAGTGTGAAAGGAACTGAGTTAGTTTATTAAAGAACACTCTCCTTTATATACAAAATCTCAAAGCAACAAGAATTTTCATGTTCAAATATTGACACTGTTACAGAGGAGAAAAGCAGACATGAATTTTCAGGTTCGTTTTAGTGCGAGGGGAGAGCGAAGATACAAGCACAAAATGAACTATGTACGATCGTGTGACACACGGTTGGTACACCATATATCTTACTGTGGAGTGAAGGGATTGTACAAATTATGTTTAGGCAAGCCTGAGTACCATATTCAGTAAAAGGTTTGGTGAATTCAAGAGGAAAAAATACATGGAAACAAAATATACAAATCCTGAGGGAAATTAAAATATTTGCAAAACAATAAACTATGAACAACAATTCCATGGAAGTATTACACACTTTTATTCAGCCTTTTTATTTGTGCTTTTCTATTCTAATAATTATTCTTTTCATGTGATTCACATTCATTTCAAAGAAGGATGAAATGCTGACTGACAGGGAGTAGGAATATTAATTTTTTACCAATCAAAAAAGAATGGAAAACTTGGACTTTAGGCTAAATAGGAAATTTCAAAACGATAGGTGGCTAACTTGTTGGAAGTGCTTTTATGTTGAACAGGTTGACATAAGCATGTTTCTATAGCTTATATGATATATCTATTCTGAAGTTGTTACTGATATTAAAATATCCTATATTTTTTACCAAAGTCTATATATATATATATATATATATATATATATATATATATATATAATTTATATATATATATATATATATATATATATATATAAATATATATATGTATATATGTATATATATATAATTTATATATGTATATATATATATATATACATACATATATATAAGTATATTTATATATAATATATATATATATATATATATATATATATATATATATATATATATATACAGTACATATATATATATATATATATATATATATATATATATATATATATATATATGTATGTATGTATGTATATACATATATAATATATATATATATATATATATATATATCATATATATAATATATTTGTATATAGGATATATAGATATATATATATATATATACATATATATATATATTTATATATATATATATATATATATATATTTATTTATATATATATAGAGATATATATATATATATATATATATATATATATATATATATATATACAGTATATACAGTATATATATATATATATATATATATATATATATATATATATATATATATATCATAAACTAACTTACATTATTAAGCGGAAAAAGTAAGATGATATAAGCCAAAGTGCTCCAACAAGGGAAAATAGTCCAGTGAAGAAAGGAAATAAGGAAATAAATAAACTATATATATATATATATATATATATATATATATATATATATATATGTGTGTATATATATATATATATATATATATATATATATATATTCGTTATATATATATATATATATGTATATACATATATATATATATATATATATATATATATATATATATATATATCATAAACTAACTTACATCCTTAAGCGGAAAAAGTAGAAAGATATAAGCCAAAGTGCTCCAACAAAGGAAAATAGCCCAGTGAAGAAAGGAAATAAGGAAATAAATGAACTATATATATATATATATATATATATATATATATATATATATATATATATATATATTTATATATATGAATATAGAATATAAAATATCTTAGATCAGTATAAAAGATATAACACATATAAGCTATGAAAAGAGGCTCATGTTAGTCTGTCCAACATAAACACAATCGGTGCAAGTTTGAACTTCTGAAGTACCACCGATTCAATTGACCGATTAGGAAGTTCATTAGACGATCTGGTCACAGCTGAAATAAAACTTCTAGAATACTGTGTACTGTTGAGTCCTATGGTGGAGAAGGCAATAGAGTTAGAATTAACTGCATGCCTAGCACAGAAAGGTACAGTCTAGGAAAATCAAACACTCAAAGGGGGTAAGACATGTTCTTCCTTCCTCGCCTAAATATCAAGGCTAGTGGCCCGTGTGGTTCTTTAGAAAATATATCACTGGCCTTAGGTGATCGGCATTGCTGTAGCATTTCTTTCAGTGCCAGCATAACTAGGTTTAACTGTTACCTTCTTTATGGCAAAACTTTAAGAAAAGAGAAGACTATGATGCAAAATGTAGATTAAAATACAAGACTCGTTCCCAGCCCCAGATCGTACCACGCAGAAGGTTGAGGTTGTGGGAATGCATTGGCACCACTAGGGTTGGAGTTCAGAAAGTAACCCATTCTAAGTCAGCATTCTTCGTTTTAGTAGACGAAGATGACGCAGCTAAAATCTTCAAGACGGACAACAAGGCCGTCTTTCAAAACGAACAGTTTGAAGTGATTGACTCCCCAGAATATAACATTGTCAAAACCATCGTTGTTAAACATCTAGATGTAACAATATCAGAATACGGAGAACTTAAATCTACTATTGAAAGGAAAAATGACTAAACTAAAATGGATACTGTGATAAAAATACCTAATACCCACATTTTAAAAATAAGGGTTGAAACACCGGAGATGGCAAAGAAGGCCATAGACGGAGGCCTCTTCATAGCCTACCAATATGTCCCAAGTCAATATATTGAACAAGAAATGTTTTTTAAATTATCAATTTGCAATAAATGCTATTGTTACGAGCATCTACATAAATGATGTACTAAAAATAGAAACTTCAAAATATGCTCTGAATGCTGATCATATCACCATACATACAAAGAATGTACAGAAAATACAAAGAAATGCATCAACTGCAACCAACATAATAGAACTTTAGCAGCAAAATGGCCATTGAGAAAGGGTCTAATTAAAAAGAAAATGCAAGAGATAAAGGCAAACAGAGATGCAACAACCACTACAAATAACGGTACAAGTTAAACCAAAGTAACAGCTCCCAATACAAGGAACTGTCAGGTTAATGAAAAGAGACTTTAAATGATATACAAGTTGGCATAAGAATCATGACAATAACAAATATAGCAATAAAACTGAGACAGAGTCAAGGAGGATTCTATCCCTCATTAATAAACAGATTATTACCAGATAACAATTTACCAACAATGAAATTCTCCGAAGAAACAATAAATAAATAAATAAGGTAGACAACACCAGGAAGACGAGCAAAAGACAACAGAACCGAGAAAGAAGAGCAAGTGAGTTTCAAGAATTTTAAAAAGTGCATCAGGATATGCAGTATTTCACACAAGACGAAGAGAGTTCAATAGAATATTCAAAAGACGACGCATCAAATGAAGATTTCATACCCGGAAATGTACCTATTTCGGACTCACTCACCAATTCCTCCCTAAGGTGATATGAGAACTATGCAAGAAACACAGAATCAATCAACAAATGAAATACAAGCCTAACTTCAAAGCTCCCCAGATCACTCTAACCCTCTCAATTTGCAAAATCCACATGGATTAACTTCAGCATGGAAAAAAATACGACGCCGGTGGACAGAAACACCCGGAAATGAACATTATTATTATTATTATTATTATTATTATTATTATTATTATTATTATTATTATTATTATTATTATTATTATCATCATCATCTAAGCTACAATCCTAGTTGGAAAAGCAGGAGGCTATAAGCCCAAGAGCTCCAACAGGGGAAAAATAGCCACATGAGTAAAGGAAATAAGGAAATAAAAATCTATAAGAGAAGTGATGAACAATTAAGATGAAATATTCTAAGAACAGTAACAACATTAAAACAGATGTTTCATATATAAAATATAAAAAGAGACTTAAGTCAGACGGTTCAAGAAAAACATTTGCTGCAAGTTTGAACTTTTGAAGTTCCACCGATTTAACTACCTAATTAGAAAGATCATTCCACATCTTGGTCACTGCTGGAACAAAACTTTTACAGTACTGGCTGATAATGTCCGGGAAGATCTGAATTCAATGGATGGTTAAAATTATGAAAAGTTTTATGTAATGTTCAAGGCACCCGTTAGGTGAAACTGAAAGGCGAGGTGAATGCAACTAAACTTTATTAATCAGACATCGCACTTAAATACCAGAATTAGCGAGCAAGGAGGTCAACAAATTCTGACAAAATTAAACATGACCTATGAGGTTTTTACAGGTTGATCTATTATCACTATAGGGCAGAGCGAGAGATAAGACAAAAATTAAGCAAAACCGTTACAGTGTACGAGCATGCATGAAACTGTAATTTTTCGGTGACTACTTTCCTGTTGGTAAGGGTAGAAGAGAATCTTTAGCTATGGTAAGCAGCTCTCCTAGGAGAAGGACACTCCAAACTCAAACCATTGTTCTCTAGTCTTGGGTAGTGCCATGGCCTCTGTACCATGGTCTTCCACTATATTGGGTAAGAGTTCTCTTGCTTGGGGCTACACTCGGGCACACTATTCTATCTACTATCTCCCCCTCTTGTTTTGTTAAAATTTTCCTAATTTATCGAGAAAATATTCATTTTAATGTTGTTACCGTTCGTAGAATATTTTATTTTTCCTTTTTTTTCCTTTCCTCGCTGGGCTGTTTTCCCTGTTGGAGTGCCTGGGCTTTTAGCATCCTAGTTTTCCAACTAGGGGTGTAGCTTAGCAAGCAATAATAATAATAATAATAATAATAATAATAATAATAATAATAATAATAATAATAATAATGGGAGGTAAATGGCTCCCCTTCCCAAAAAATGGCATAGATGTGTAATAGGGTACCCTGATCTCGAAAGGTGTACTATAGGCAGGTCATCTTCAGGTTTTAGGTGATTAATGGAGACCCAGTCTTCTTTGCCACGAATGTTGATGAAGAAAGCCTTCAGCTTACAATGAATCACAAGGAAAGAGCCCGTGTAAGGGGGCGTTAGCAGTGGTTTGTTAGTGCCATTACACAGGAAAACGTGCATTACCGAGTGCAGATCTGTCAGTATGTATTGCTTAGTTGGGGCCTTGTAAGTTAGGAGGCATGGATGAAATTGTCGGAGGAGGTTGCATATGAAAAACATTTGATAGGGACGACCAACGGGTCGCTATACACCATTTCATCTGCCAAGACATCCAGGGCATCTTTAGGAGTGTTTTTTAATACAAAGAGAACCCAGAAAAGCTGAGTAAACCAGTTGGAGTCCTCGCAACAGGACATCAAAGATGCTTTGAGGCTACGATGAAAACAATTAACCATTCCATTCGCAGAAGGGTTGAAGATGGTTTTCTGATGTAGAGTGATTCCCAGGAGATTTGCTAATAATATCCACAATTCAGAAGTGAAAGGGGTATCCCTGTCAGATGTAATATGCTTAGGGATACTGAATTTCGTTATCCACACTAAGAGTAAGTCAGGTGTACATGAGGCGGACGTTGCAGTTTCCATGGGAATGGCTTTAGGATAACGAGTCAAACAATCGATGACAGCATTACCTGTCCATGTGGTGTGGGTAGGGGACCTACTACGTCGATGTGAATGTGGGCAAAATGACACTGAGGTCCAGGAAGGGTGCCCACTCCTGAATCCGTGTGTTGATATACTTATGAAATTTGGCATGAAGCACAAGCCAAATGAAAGTCGTTTTTAGTGGCTGTACAGTAGACTGGAGCTATGGATATGAAAGGTCATGAATGAAGTCAAATACCTGTCAGCCCATTAGAGCAGGTATCTACTGTCTAGGTCTACCAGTAATGACATCACAGAGGAGTGTGGCATTGGAGTTGTCGAGGGCAATGTCTTCCCAACGGAGAGATGTGCAGTATGTCCTACATGCTTGGTATTCTGGATCTTTTTGATGGGCTTCTGCAAGGTATCGTAATCCAATCCCAGGTGAATGGCAGCCAATGTGTTTCTTGAAAGAGCAGCGGTAATGGAATTCATCTTCCCTGGGTCGTGTTAAAGGGTATAATTGTATTCAGCATGGCAGAGAGATGTCGTTGTTAACAGGTGGACCAGGCGTCGAACTGTCAACTGAAGCTGTGCACCATAGGCATGTGGTTTGTGCGAATGATTAAGGGCGTATCTTTCAAGAAGTGGCGAAAGTGATGGACAGCCAAGTGAATCACCAGCAATTCATGGTCGAAGGTAGAGTACCTGGATTTTGCCATGGCCAGTCTTCTACTGAAAAATGCCAATGGGCGGGGCGAGCCGTTGTCCACCTTCTCAAGAACTGCACAAATAGCAATATTGCTGGCATCCGTAGAGAGAAGGAGAGGTGCATGTGGCACAGGAAAAGTGAGAGATGCAGCAGTTGATAGGACATTCTCTGTGTTTCAGAAGACCGCTTCTTGAAGGGAACCCCAATTCAGGTTTTTTGGCATGTCATTGAGGGAGGCGTAGAGGGGGCAAGAGTGGCGTCAATGGGCGGCTGGAAATGGTGATAATAGTTGATCATGCTCAAGAATTCTTGCAGCGCTTTAATGGCCGAGGGTATGGGACAGTTCTGAACCACTGTTACCTTCTCAGGGAGGCAATGGACTCTTTCTGGAGTGATGCGGTGTCCTAATAATGATACTTCATTGGCGTCAAAAGTACACTTGTCATACCGTACAACAAAGCCATTCTATTATAGGCTATCGACTACTATGCATAGGTGATGGAGGTGTTCCTTTTTAGAGGAAAAAAACACAAGTATGTCGTCTAAGTAACATAACCAGAAGGGGGAAGTCCCTAGGGATGCCATTCATGAGGCATTAAAAAGTGGCCCCAGCATTATACAGGCCGAAGCAGGAGTAACTGAAGGTGTACGTACCAAATGGGGTAGTGATGGTGGTCTTCGGGATGTCTTCTGGGTTCATGGGCACCTGATAATTCCCCTTCAGAAGGTTGAGTGAGGAGAAAACCTTTGTTTTGTTCAAGTAAGAGGTCAGAATGGCAATGTTTGGGAGGGAATAGTGATCCGGTTCTGTTTGCATGTTGTGGCACCTGTAATTGCCACATGAATGCAGAGAGCCATCTTTCTTCAGGACAATGTGTAAGGGTGACGACCATGAGCTTGAGGCCATTTTGCAAAGGCCCATTTCCCCTCATTTTAGTGAACGTTTGTTTACCGGCTGCCAAACAATCCGGTGCCAGACTGGGGCTCCGTCATCTTGATATGGTGATCAATACCGTGATGGGTGGGAACCATGGGCATATGACGAAGTTATGATTGCAAAACCTCTGGGTACAATGCGAGGAGGTGGGCTTAGACATTTGTGGGTCCGCTGATGTGGATAGCGAGGTCAAGGGGGTGGGTTGAAGACATGTGGAAGAGTATGAGTCCACGTTGACTTAGTGTTGGTGAGCAACATCAACCAGGGAGTGGAAATATGAGAGGAAATCCACGCCGAGGATTAGCAATATGACGTCAACAACAAAAAACTTCAAATTATATTTGACGCTCGCAAAACAATAATGTGAGGATTTCTTAATCAGGGGTGGGCAGAATCATTGGCAGCTACCAGGCGGACATCGGCAGACTTAGACAGATTACGTCGTGTTTTGGAGAGTGGCCTTGGCCGAAGAGAACAGCAAGCACCCGTGTCTACCAATAATCACACGAACATACCTGTATCATGTAAAATGATAAGATTAGTGACAGGGAAGGACACTACCGCAGGTAGTGGTCACCTCACACATTATTTATCTGCTGACAACCATTTGCACATTTCTTCGCAGCAGTCCTGACTTTGGAGTGGCAGTAGCATACCTGCGGCCGATGAGCTTTATTTAGTGGCTGGAGAGGTCGTTAGTGGTATATGTGGGTGGTGGGCAGCTTTGTTGCCACTGTAGCACATCATGGAATGGGCGTCTGTGTCCTACCACATTGATGTTAACAATGGTCGATGCTAAATAGTTTTCATTTTTGTCCGGAGTGGAGGCATCAATGGAGGTCTTAAAGGTGGTGAAATAGTTGTCCATAAGGGAGCCGACTTTAGTCATTAGGTCCTTAATGGGAAATATAGCGATATCAGGGATGGCAGCATGTACAGGTTCGGGTAGGTGATATACCAAAAGGGCACAAAGTAGATTCACTTCATGGGAATAGCCGTCTGCAGTAGATTGCAGGCATGCGATACTGGTGATTTCCCTGAGGGAGAGCGAAGCCTTTTGGTCCCCCTACAGTTGTCTAGAGAGCTGAAAAAGTTTGGCTATATGTGAAACGGGCGATGGTGAGTACTATTCCAGGAATTATGTTCTGAGGGCGGCGTACGCCACTAGGGTGTCCCCTTGGTCACAAAGCCAATATGATATTTCAGGCAAAGTGTCGTAGTGGATCACTGCAAGAATATAGTCTGCTTTCGTGCTTAGGTAAGTCATGCCCTGAACGTGTAACTAGACCTCGGCGAGCTGAAACCAGGTGAATACCTCTGTACTGGTGAAGTGCGGTAGTTTCAGGGGTGTGGCATTGATAGGAGAGTCAGTGTTGGAGGGCGGCATCACCAAACAGTAAGACACAGCAGTGAGGGGGAAAGCAGGAGGGAGCTGGACACTCCAGTGGTCACTAATGTGTGAGGCACTAGTTAGGTGATAACTGAGAGGCGAGATGAGTGCAACTAAGCATTATTAAACAGACATCGAGCTCAAATACCAAGACATGCGATCAAGAACGTCAAAGAAATGAATAATTAATTAAAGATGAGCTATCAGCTTTATACAGTTTGGTTTATTAATAGTGCAGGGAGGAGCACGTGATTAGATAAAAAGCAAAAAATGTTAGTGCACGAGCGTATAAGAAACATGTGCGGTACAGTAACATGCATAATGATCTAATTGAACAACAGTGCCAGAGATTAACATTTAGATCAGACATAAGAAATTTATTAGACTGCAAGCTCCTATCCAACAAATTAATATGATATTCAGCAGCTGAAGACCAGATAGTAGAACAATACTAAAAACAAGGTAGAATGAAAGAATTAAAACACTTCTTCAGAATACATTGATCACCATAAATCTTAGAAGACTTTCTCAATAGGCCATTTTTTTTTTGTGCAATTGAAGAAACCACACACAGAATATGCTTCTCAAAAGTAAATTTTCTGTAAAGAATCATACCTAAAATTCTAAAGAGTCATACAGACTTAAAATAAAATCATTAATGCTGAGATTTGGATGTTGAGGAGCCACTGTCCTCGACCTACTTTTGTTAGGATTCAACTTCATGCCCCATAATTTGTACCATGCACTAATTTTAGCTAGACCTCTACTAAGGGATTCAGCAAACCCAGATCTACATTCAGGAGATGAAATTGAAGCAAAGAGAGTAGCATCATCTGAAAAGCAGCGAGTTTGTTTTCTAGGACAAACTATATGTCATATGTATATAAATAAGTATGAAAAATAATGGGCCAAGAACATTACCCTGAAGAACACCAGATATCACATTCCTAAGAAACGACCCACTAACTCCCAATAATTAACATAGTTAAATGCAGCACTAAAAATCAAGGCCAATCATATGACTTTCCTGAACACAATCAAGGGATCTCT
>NC_090752.1:32463367-32478367 GCF_036898095.1 Palaemon carinicauda
TCTCATTACGTCATGAAATCCATTCGGAGTTAATATGATATTCTTCTCATCTACAGTCGTTACAGGAATCAGTTCGTCATACTCAAACATATACACACACATGATATATATGTATATATATATATATATATATATATATATATATATATATATATATATATATATATATATATATATACAGTATATGTATATATATAATGCATATTCTTATAAAGCTGGTATAGTGTAGAGTAAATACAGTAATTTATTCATGTATTTTAATTGTTTTCATATGCACATTGCAGAGGTGAATAGCCAGGTCTTAAGATGAGTTCCTTTCGTGTAGGTATAAGATTGTTATGTAAATTTCATAGGACTTTCGACGTTGATTTATTTGTATTCTTCATTCAAGTCAGTATATGTAAATTTATGTTATTTTTAAGAATTAACTTTTTATTTCACGTATTATTGCTATGAAGTCGTACGTGATCTGTTAAGAGTGTTATATGATCGACACGAGATTTGAACAAGGGCTTATGTAAATTTTTTTTTATATTTTTATGAGGTATTGCGTCATGTTTGAGAAAAAATATGCAATTCTTATAGTGTGCCACATACTTTGGAATGTACTCAAAAACCCTAGTGTTAGCTTTCATCTTTTTTTTTTCGAGGAATAAGGAGGGCGGAGCTTGCTAAGAGGGAGAGTCGTCTCACAGTTGCGTCGGTACGCGTACGAGAGTAATTTTTGGCTACCTTACGCCCTTAGGCCAACCCCCAAGTTTCCAGATCTCAGACCTAGAATCTTCTGGATGTAGCTAAGTCTTATATATAGCGGCCCCCAGTGATGCATGGGGCAGAAGAGAAGCAGCCGTCCTGTGGAAGAGCCAAAGTCCCTCCCTCTTTCTCTCTCTCATTACCTAAAGTGTGTCCTCTCCAAAGTAATTCTGTCCCCCAAAGTATATCGTGTGTAGTGAGTTAAAACGTTGCTGTAAATTTGGCAGGGGATTTTAAATTTATTGTGTTGTGGTGAGTGTTGGCATTGTGTAAATTTTTGTAACTGGCCCTGCGCAAGTCGTGAAGTTAGTAAATTATCAGTTGCTTTATGTAAGGTTTTTAAGATTTTAAGCATCGGAGTGTAATTATTTCTTTTGTCTTAGTCTAAGGTATATTCAGATTAAATATTTCAAGTCAAGTGATTACATAATTTTCTGAGTGTAATTATTTTTTTTCGCCTTAGTCTAAGATTTATTGAGATTTAATAGTTAAAGTCAAGTGATTATATAATTTTCAGAGAGTAAAATTTTTATTTTTTTTTGCCCTAATCTAAGTTTTGTTCAGACTTAAAATTTTGCATGACTTATTATTTTTTTGTATGTAAATTATTTTCAGTGTTGTAATTTATATAGATAAAATTCTTTCTTGTAAAGAGTCTATTATTTCAATCACTCGTGTTTATTTCATACCTGCTTGTATCCTTTTAATGAATTAAAGTAAAAGGTGGTTTTAAATAGTTCTTAATAATAATTACCCGGTATTGTTTTGAATGTACTTAAGAGAACTTTGGATATTCAGTGTTTTGTATACTGCTGTATGGGATTTATAAAAATGTCTTAGAGCTCGGGGGTTAATATTTTCAAGTGTAACAGATTTAATGTAAAAACAAACTGGTGAGTTTAGAACTCGAGAAGTTACATAGCTTTCCAGCCGTAATATATATAATATTTTGGTTCCCAAACTATAGGACCATTGTATAATGATATATACAGGAGATCATAATCCCCTACGCCTATTGACGCAAAGGGCCTTGGTTAGGTTTTGTCAGTAGTCTCTATCTTGAGCTTTTAAATCAATACTTCTCCAATCATCATCACCTACTTCACGCTTTCTAGTCCTCAACCATGTAGGCCTGGGTCTTGCAACTCTTCTAGTACCTTGTGGAGCCAGTTGAATGTTTGGTTAGGTAATCTCTCTTTAGGGGTGCGAAGAGCATACCCAAACCATCTTTATCTACTCCTCACCATGATCTCAGTCATTTATGACACTCAGGTAATCTCTCTTACAGTTTCATTTCTAATCCTCTCCTACCATTTAATTCCCAATATTCTTCTGAGGCGTTTGTAATCATACCTACAAAATCTGTTGGATATTGTTTCAATATATATATAAATATATATATATATATATATATATATATATATATATATATATATATATATGTGTGTGTGTGTGTGTATATACGTATATATATATACAGTATATGTATATGTATATATATATATATATATATATATATATATATATATATATATACCAACGACAACAATATATCAGCCGTTTCTAGTCCACAACTGGACAAAGGGCTCAGAAACGTTAATTAACGTTTGGGAGATCTTCTTGTGATCGCTCAGAGCAAACCAACCTAGTATGGGTGGCTCTGATTACTACAGTTTTGCTGATCATGGGAATACACAAACCCTTTCACCACGTTAAGGTACCCCCACTTACAAAAGGATACACATACACACACATACACACAAACCCGTTGAGATACTACCACTAGTGAGTTATGGGGTCTTTTGACTGGCCAGATAGTACTACATTGGATCCTTCTCTCTGGTTACGGTTCATTTTCCATATGCCTATACACTCACACACCGAATAGTCTGGCCTATTATTTACATATTCTCCTCTGCCCTCATACTCCTGACAACACTGAGATTACCAAACAATTCTTCTTACTGCACTGTAATTGTTCAGTGGCCACTTTCTTCTTTGTAAGGGTAGAAGAGACTCTTTAGCTATGGTAAGAAGCTCTTCTAGGAGAAGGACACTCCAAAATCAAACCATTCTTCTCTAATCTTGGGTAGTGCCATAGCCTCTGTACCATGGTCTTCCACTGTCTTGGGTTAGAGTTCTCTTGCTTGAGGGTACACTCGGGCACATTGTTCTATCTTATATCTTATTTCTCTTCCTCTTTTTTTGTTAAAGTTTTTATAGTTTATAAAATGATATTTATTTTAATATTGTTGCTCTTCTTAACATATTCTATTTTTTCTTGTTCCCATTCCTCATTGAGCTATTTTCCCTGATGGAGCCCCTGGGCTTATAGCATCCTGCTTTTCCAACTAGGGTTGTAGCTTAGGAAGTTGTAATAATAATAATAATAATAATAATAATAATAATATATATATATATATATATATATATATATATATATATATATATATATATATATACACACACACACACATATATATATATATATATATATATATATATATATATATATATATATATATATATATATATATATATATATATAACGGATTTCGAGCTAAGCAAAAAATCTATTTTTGGGTGAGTTAGCCATGTCGTCCTGATGGAAGTTCCTAAAAGGTAGCTTCCTAGGGTATATTTGACTACAGTGATATTCCCAGAGAATTTTACCTTAAGGTATCCAGAATTCTAACTCCTGGAGCAAATATCCCTAAATAATCTCACAGGGATATCGCATAATATCAGAGGACGTATTCTTGACACGTCACATAGCTATCTTCACCCCGAACAGTATTAACGCTTAGAGAGCCGCTCATAAGGCATCTCTCCTATTCCGTTTCCAGTGTGTATCTGATGAAGGCGGTAGCACCCTCTTTATTCCTTGTAGCGATATACGAGGTACTACAGATACTGTACTATAGGGAGAAGTCAATAAGCCGTTTTACAATAAAAGGAATGGCGGGTCCATCAGGACGACATGGCTACCTCACCCAAAAATAGATTTTTCGCTTCGCTCTAAATCCGTTTTTTGGGCTCAGGCCATGTCGTCCTGATGGAAGTTTACCAGAGCATTACTGTATCTGTGGATTCTTAATCGGTGCCGTACTCTCAAGAAAGTATTTTCCTGGTCCGTCTAAGCATGAACTATGTTAGTGCTTCCTGCCCCCTACAGGGAAGAGTCGTACTTGATTCTGGAAAAAGTCTCGAGGAGTACATAATAACTATGGATGACAAAATGACAAGCTTGTATAGTGATCTCGCCCTATACAATATAAAGCAAAGTTTGTATAAGAGTCACCAATGTCAGTATGAATTTGTGACATCTTCCCCAATGTGACTACTCTTATTAACTATTGGATAATGGTTGTATCCGCATAGGAACAAATTTTGGCTCTTCGCCACTATCCCGTTAGGGTACCACGTTAACCCTTCCAAGGAGGGGTTAGAGTGAGTGGACATTTGCTTGAATCAGGGAACAGTCTTGAAAGACATACCATGATAAAAATATCCAGGGCAGATTCTCTAGGGACCCCACCTGTTGGTGGGTAGCTTGTTCTTGGTAAGAAACGTTGGGCCTGGAAATAGATTCAGTTGTCCCTTCAAGAACTGGACGTGGCCTTCCTCTCTAGAGAGAGCCACTATTTCACTAACTCTGGTCCCCAAAGCGAGTACAAACAGAAATATGACTTAAATTCAAGGCCTTCTAAGCGCATTCCTCATTGTTCATTATTTATACACAATGAAGAATCATATCTAATGACCATGCAAAGGGTCTTGGAGGCACTGAGGGGCTAAGCATAGGATCGGCCTTTGTAGTTCATTAAGAACGTCGTTTGAAAGGTCGACCTGTAAGGCATATGGTATCTGACTTGTCAAGGCAGGCTTGAACAATAGAATTTTGTTGGCTGCTAAACATTGCTCATGAAGGTGAATGAAGAATGATAAATAGGAATCTGTCTAGATTTCTTTTGGTTTCTTCGCCTTGACAAAGGATATCTATTTCTTCCCTGAAGCCTCATAATGTCTTCTGGTTTCCTCCAAAAGTCTAAACTGACTTTTAACACCGAATCTTTTTCTCATCGCTAGGGAGAGAAAATCATGAGATGTAGGTTCCGTGTTTTCTGTGATGGAGCGAAGACAGTCGACTTCTGTACTCGCTGAGACAGGGATGGATCCGGTAGCGGTACGAATTTTAGTCGTAGTTCCAATACCAGAGGGAACCACACGCTATTTGGCCACTTGTGGGCCACTATTGCTGCTTTCCCTTTAAAGGATTTCAGCTTATCGAGAACCTTCAAAAGGAGGTTGTGCGGAGGGAACAGATAAATATTGGACCATCTGTTCCAGTGTAGGGACATAGTGTCCACTGCCTCCGCTAGTAAATCCTCAATGGAGACACATAACAATCTATTTTCTTGTTGTCTTTCGTCGCAAAGAGGTCTATCTGCAGCTCCGGGACTTGGCTCGAGATGAAGGAGAACGATCCTGCGTCAAGGGACCATTCTGACTCTATAGATGTAAACCTGGATAGAGCGTCCTCTGTCACATTGCGGAACCCTTGAATGTGAACTGCTGACAGGTGCCATTTCTTCCATTCCGCCAAACGCAATATGGCCAACATCACTTGGTTGATTTGAGGTGACCTCGACCCTTGTCGATTCAGGCATCTCACTACCACCTCGCTGTCTAGAACCATTCTTATGTGGGTCGAGTGGTGAGGAGATACTTTCTTTAGTGTCAGAAGAACTGCCATGCTTCTAGAAAGTTGATGTGAAATGACTTGAAAAGATTGGATCAAGCTCCTTGGTCTCTCCTCTGACGAGAGTGACCTCCCCAGCCTTCCTTTGAGGCGTCTCTGTGTGGATAGTTACTGACGGGGGAGGAGGTTGAAGAAGTATTGATCTCTTCAACTGCTTGGCATTGGACCACGGCTTGAGAAGCGTTCGTAGTCGAGTCGGTAGAGGTATTATTAGATCTCTTTGCGCGTTTGATGCGTATTTTCTCCAGACACCTGTTGCATCCTTTAGCTGTGCTCTTAGCACTAGGTCTGTTATCAAAGCAAACTGTAGAGAGCCCAGCACTCTCTCCTGTTCGCGTCTTGATATCCGTTTGGATTTCAATAGTCTCTTGACAGATCCTGCTATTTCTTTCCTCTTCTTCCCAGGAATGGAAAATTGATGTGACTCCAAATTTCAGTGGATTCCTAACCACTGAAATTTTTGAGCTGGAGAAGGTCGAGACTTTTTGATGTTGATCTTGAATCCCAGATGTTCCAGGAACTGGATCACCATCTTTTTCCAGGGGAATTGCTCCCAACTTTTCTGATATCACGATCTTCCCGGATGTCATTGGCATGTGTTCGGCATACCTACAAGGATTGGTGTCCGAGCACAAAGGAAGATCCTTCACGTTGAGTCGCTTCTGGGGCCCACGTGATGCTGCAAGTCTATGTATCTCCAGTTTCATTGCAGCTTCCTTCTCATCAGTCTTTCTTTGAATTTGTTGGATCATCTCAACAATAGAAGAAAGAGTCCTTCCCAGTTTATCTGGGATAGCAGACGATGTAGAGGGAACAGGTTCTGATTTCGGAACCGACACCTCGTCGATTTCTTCTTCTTCTACTTGAGGAGCCTGAGACAGCTCCTCCTCCTGACCTTCTCCTAGAAGGTCTTTCTCTGTAGAATCCGACACCTCCGACATCCTATCGTCCAATTGGATGTCTTGAAGGGCGGCCGAGACTTCAAAATCTACCGGATTCTGGACAGTTGGTATCTCCACCTGAGACTGAGGAATGCCCTCATCTTCTCATTTGGAAGGTAGGGGCCTTAGGTGTTTTTCTGAAAACCCCTCACCCAGGTTCGTAACTTACCCCTGGCAGCATCCCTTGACTCCGTCGACTAAGGATTGTCAAAAGTCTCGGTAATCAGGTTAGAACATACAGTACAAACCTGAGGGTCCCAATGCCGGAGATCACCTGTGGAGGCTGCGCATGCTGCATGCCTCCTGCAAAGTTGATGTCCACAGAAGTTCTTACTGCGGACATTACAGAACACAGTCCCGCACTTCAGATGGTCATCCTGTAAAGAGAAGAAAAATCCATGAGTATCAAGTGAAGGCTTTCACTTGTATTGAAACATTTAACTTGTATAGAAAAGCTGTAAAAGACAGAAGGAAAGACACATACTTGTATTTCCTGTCCAGTCAATTGCTGAAACCTCCCAAGATATTAAAACTAAGGTTAATTCTATTCTAGAATACCTTATGTAATTTCCTAAACGGAAATTTAAGGTGTAGTTCACACCTTGAGATAAAGTTTTAATATACGGGAAAGAAAGAATACAGAAAGAACTTACTTTCTATATAATGTACGGTATCAGCAAAAGACTGTACAAGATAACATTAAGTATGTTGAAGAACTTTAGTGTTATCACAAACTCTGTACTGTAGTTTTACTAATGCAGTGTGTACTACACTACAAATATAGCAACTACTGTACATCGCATGCTGTTGTGCCGGCCAGCATCTACCCCTATATAGTTCAAAGATATACTACCTTTAACTAATAGGCGGCAGCCCACTGATTCGCAACTGTATGCCGGCCAGCAATCATTGCCAGCCAACAGCTGAAAACACTAATACCCAGCTGCCGGCCGCTAATTGTAGTGGCCAGCAGATTCGGGCTGTGTATCCACTGCCAGCAGGAAAAGGTAATAATACCCCATACCCGCTGGCAGTAGCCAAGAACCAGAGAACCTCCACCTGCCCGGCTGTCGGCTGTTAAGCCGGCAGCCGGGTTAGGAGTACAACACAATAGTCAGAGAAACAGTATGGATGTAAGGTTTTAAGGCGGCATTGCCATACGACCTTCCATCCAGAAAGAGTGAACTTATGGAAGGGGGAATGTAGCATTCAGGCTTCCGAAGAGTCCATAGCCTGCCGGGCTCTACCGGCAGACATGGAAGGGAGACCAAGGGAGGTCTGGGGTTCACTCTGGAAAGAACAAAGGGTCTCTGCCGGCCGACACGTAATTGCCAGCCGGCAGAGAGCTGAGCCGGTCCTCCATCCTAACCTATACTAGGTACGGAAGTAGGACTGCAGCCAAAAGATAATAAAAGAAAGAGAGGTGGGGAAGGGATAAGGGTCCTATAAACTTCGTTCTAGCAAGAGACACACTCAGCAGTTAGGGAAGCTCATCCTAACCTAGAGTTGTCTATTAGGGAGGAAGACTGGCAATACTTGCCATCCTCCTCCCAACCAGAACAAAGTTAGGTGCAGTTATTTCGCCGGGCAACAGAGAAACTCATTCTCCAGCCCGAGAAAAGCAACACAGGACAGTCTGCAAGGCCACTAGAGGAAGGAATCACTTCTTATAGAATCCTTCGGACGTGGACTAGGGAAACAAAGCTTCCTGTGTCCGCCCCTAACCTAGCAAAGGAGACTCATTCTCTATGCTAGGAAGAAGCAGACCACAGACTAGAAACTCTGATGTTCTGCCCTAACCCAAAAAACCAGTCACTCTGGTTATCAGGTCAGGACAGACATATCCTAGAATAGTTATACCTGAATTATTATACAGATAGAACCGCTAGGATTAAACCAAAGGCTTACTCAGAGGGAGAGAGGGATTGAACTTAGCCTCCGGAGGTGAAAAAAACAATCGGGGATGTGCGAGAATATACTACTGTACCTAGATTACTAGCCTAGGTAAGGTGAGAATCGATTACCTAATTCACCGAAACTCTCTCGTATACAATCTTGGAAAGAACATTCAACAATATCTTACATGTATAAAATACTTGCCTAAAGCTTCAATTAAATAACACTCGGAAAAACTTATATCATGCATGAAAGTAATAGGGCCAGACGCGTAGGCTACTAAGCCTCGCGAAGGGCAAGATCGGTTACCTAAATCACCGAACTAAAAACTGACAGTATAATATAAGCATTCCTAGAGGAGCTAAATAGCTAGATTATTAAAGCATAACCAACCGGGAACGTCGCTCTAGCTAACTAAATGACCCATAAATGACGAGCGATAGCATCCAGGATGCCTCCGGTAGGCAACAGCTCTTGTTTACGTTAATATCACTTTTGATTTAATTCAAAACGACATGAGCTTACATTTATACATAGTAAAGATAATACTCAACTTTCCAGAGGCAAAAGAGGCTGGAGAAGTCATAAAAATTTTGAATTAAATCTAAAATAACGAGAGAACACAAGGGAAAACACCGAGTAGTGGAGCTACACGAAAAGGAATAAAGAGGGCGCTACCGCCTTCATCAGATACACACTGGAAACGGAATAGGAGAGATGCCTTATGAATGGCTCTCTTTTCATTCTCGTTTCAGATTCTTGTCACTGTAACCCCTCGAAGCGTTAATACTGTTCCGGCTGAAGATAGCTACGTGACGTGTCAAGAATACGTCCTCTGATTTTATGCAATAGCCCTGTGGGATTATTTAGGGATATTCGCTCCACGAGTTAGAATTCTGGATACCTTAAGGTTAAATTCTCTGGGAATATCACTGTAGTCAAATATACCCTAGGAAGCTACCTTTTAGGAACTTCCATCAGGACGACATAGCCTGAGGCCCCCCCACCACCCACCCCCCCCCAAAAAAAAAAAAAAATATATATATATATATATATATATATATATATAATAATAATAATAATAATAATAATAATAATAATGATAATAATAATAATAATAATAATATGCAATCATGTATAGCTATATATTTTATGTCAAACGCTTACGCACTTTTAATAAAATCCCTTTTTTAGCCGGAGAGGCTAAAGTACAAAAGACATCAACAACAACAACAAAAACAAAAACAACAGTGATAAAAATAATAATAATGATAATACTACTAATAATAATAATAATAATAATAATAATAATAATAATAATAATAATAATAATACATACATGGTCTCAGCACACCTAAACCTCGATTATTTTCTTAAATAGCAAGTAAACGACAGTTCACCGTCATGTTACATCCAATAAAAACACTAAATATAAAACAAAAGATAAACACAGAAATAGGATACTTCAATATACGAATGAAGTGATATCCAGAAACCGTATAGCTATATGAAAATAGATATTGGCGTCTGGTGATAAATAAATTGAGAGAGAGAGAGAGAGAGAGAGAGAGAGAGAGAGAGAGAGAGAGAGAGAGAGAGAGAGAGAGAGAGAGAGAGAAAATAATGGATCGTATAGAGATGGCTTTGCTATATAGTAATCTTTATTGTTTTACATTACAGTTACCAACAAAAGATATCCATAACAATGATCGACTGGAAAATGGTTTGCAAAAATAACATTTATTTCTTGTTTATTCCATTGCTATTAGGTTTCCATCATTGTTACTCTTCAAAATAAACATTACATCCACAACAACCGTAAAATATTATCAGCTTCCAAACAGTGCAAAAGAAAAGGCAATCGGAAAGAAGCTAGCAAATAATGCAGACAATATGTCAACAGAAAGTTTCCGATTAAGCATTTACCAGCTCCTTCATTAAACAGTAAACATAGTACTTCTCCAAATTTTAGACAGGAATTTTATCCTTTCATTTCTTTCGATAAACGACTCTAAAAAGACCTCGTTCAATAACAGTTCAAAGCATAACATGTTGTTATAAGGCCGTTCTCTAATATTGTCTTTTGCAGAAAATATAGGAATACTTCAGTATCAAAAATAGAATTCTTCTTGTTCTTTTTATCAAAACCTTGTTTAGAAAACTGCTGGATAAATATTTTGAAAATTGGATCTGAGTAGAAGGATTTTTCAATGTTGTTTCATATTACAGTCTCTATTGAATAAATTCATTTGTCGTTGCTTATAAAAATATTTGTCGTGTCACTTTTGTTTACAACTATTCTATAATAGCAGTGTACTAATAAGTAAATTAAAAAAAGATAAATTTGTTGTTTAAATGACCACTGTTCAATGCCGTTACAGAAGAGAATTCACACACAAGTTAGCTTAGTTAATGTGATTGCTAGTCAATCTGTTTTCACAAAATGGAAATATGAGTAATTTAAAACGAGTCTTCATCTACCTCGATTAATTCTTGATCGAACCATCCTTCTGCGAATTCTTATATGGCTTACGACCTTTTTATCCTAAAGGCGATTGTGAAAATGATGAAGCAAAGGACGAAAATCACAATCTCTGAATATTGTTCGTAGCCTTTTAAGTTCTACTGAGCCAAATGAGATTCAGGTTAAAATCAACCGTCTGAGGGTGTTCAACTACGGAGAGAGAGGAGAGAGAGAGAGAGAGAGAGAGAGAGAGAGAGAGAGAGAGAGAGAGAAAGAAAGAGTAAAGAAGGTTATATATCACTGACTACTTTAACCTATCTCTTAGACTGAAATATGAAAACTGTTAAGGTGTGCCATGAAATTTCCACAGACCATTATTTTATTAATACTGATATTGATCATCAGCTGAGCTTGAAATTTCAAGATATGCATCTCAAATATCAGAAATATCTTGTCAAAAGCTTAGATATAAATAAGAACTACAAAATCCTGACGGGAAAGGGGAAAGGGAGAACAGCATCTAAGGCAGGGTGATAAATATACAAAACTTTTGTACCAAAATTCAAAAAGATCACGAGTCAACTGTAATCAGTTGTCCCTGTAAAACCACTGGCCATATTAGCCTCTTAGCAAGCAGAAAACGACAAAGTCAGTAACACAGGTTCCATTAAGTTAGCCTTCAGCCTGCCACCTTTTTCAAAACTTTTCTATTGAATAGTATGCTTAAGGATATTGCAATTAGTTGTTCACACCCTTTAGTTTTTTTCTTTTTTTTTCATGAATATCCCTCATTCTTGAAATGTGGTCACTTTTTTCGATAGATGAAGAATATGATAAATAATATTACCATCATCATTATTATCACTACAGTTATTATTATTATTATTATTATTATTATTATTATTATTATTATTATTATTATTATTATTATTATTATTATTACTGTAAACAATTAATGAACGATTGAAAATCACAGAAAAAAAAAAACCAGCAGAATTTTATTTCTAGAATACAATAACTATGGGGGACCATTTTAATTAGTTTCGGTGCTGTGCCAAAATATATTTCATTTTTCATGGGCATCATTCAGATACAAGAACTTTTATTTATTTTATTTCATGATGCATTGCCTCTGTACCAAAGGAAATAAAACTGAATAGGACATCCAACGTTATAGCAATTCTTTTTCAAAAACATTGTATTGTCTTAATGTGTAACTACCTCTTAAGTATACAAAAATAAAAGCAATTTGCTATTGGATAATATCAATCAATCACTAAGCATAAATAGTGTATATTTGTCTTTGCCATAATGTTTGTTTATTTGTTTGTGAGCAACTTTGCACAAAAACTGTGGTAGTTATGATGGGTATGACCGAAGGATGAATCTGTAACATTTTAGAAAAAGTACATTATAGTACGAGTACGCATTAATGCTTTGGAAATAACCAAAATGTTAAGTAAATGGAAAACATTTTGTTAGTTTATAATTTGATTGAGAATAAACAACATTAAGCAAAAACTACAGAGCCAACTAAACTTATTGGACCTGTCGGGTATGACCCAAGGACAAATCTTTTAGGTTTTGAAGGAAATACATCGAAATACATGTATGCAGTGAGGTTACGAGCAAAGTAAGACTGCGTAGCTGGGCGAAGGCATGCATTCCAGTTTATCTTTTTATTTTATTTTTTTTTTATTTTTACTGAACTACTTATTTATTGAATAATATTGACATAACAACTAGAAATTTACCCTTAATTATTGACCTTAATTAAAAAAAGAATTAGGATGAGTTCAGTCATATTTTTCTAAGATGACAAAATCTTGCAAAAAAAAAAAAAATCAACCATGCTCTGGAAGATTTTAGGAGAATCAATTTTCTTTATGACACTATTTACCATTATTTTACTATATCATCATTATGATCACCATCGAAACATTAGTAACAAAAACAGCAACATTAGTAATCATAATTAGAATCTCATCATTAAAAGTAATAGTATCATTCGGATGAGAGAATCCTCCATCCTTAGGTCACAAAGATGGTGAGGTTGCAGCGAACAAAAAAACCCACACCTTTAAGCGGGACTCGAACCCCAGTCTGCCTTTCCCCAGTCAGGGACGTTACCATATCAGCCACCACAACCCTATATGCCGTACCATGTATAATAAAAACGATGGAGGATTTTTACGTGACCTTTGTGCCAAGGAAAAAGTAGAATAAGCAGAATTAAACCTCACAACTAAATCATCACCGTTTATGCAACTATGAATCTTATGGTTACATACGTTATGGATGGTCTCATTCATAGTTAGGCTGCTTGTGTCCTTATAATAATTGTATTTGATTATGAAAGCATTTGATTTTGAAGATGAAAATGTACGAGCTCTCAATGATTTGGTGCGCCAGGATTGCTGGCATTTAACCTTGAAAGTGTTGGCTACATCAAACAAACACATATATACTATTTTAAGTCCACTGATGTGAATGTACTCGGAATCGAAAACAGGTTCTATAGCTAAATGAGGATATGTCTTACCAACTCATATATATATATATATATATATATATATATATATATATATATATATATATATATATATGTATATATATATATATATATATATATATATATATATATACATATATATATATATATATATATATATATATATATATATATATATAAAATCATCACCATCTCTTCCTATGCCCATTGACGCAAAAGACCTCCGTTAGATTTAAATCAATACTTCTCCATTCATCATTTTCTACTTTACGCTTCATAGTTCACAGAAATGTAGGCCTGGGTCTTCCAAATCTTCTAGTGCTTTTAGGAGCCCAGATGAAAGTTTGAACGGATTTCTCTTAGGGAGTGTGAAGAGCATCCCCAAACAATCGCCATCTACCCCTCACCATTATCTCATCTACACATAGCGCTCGAGTAAACTCTCTTATAGTATCATTTCTAGTCCTGTCCTGCCATCTAACTCCCAATATTCTTCTATATTTGTCCATGCAACGTTCTCACTAAACTAATATATAGCCTGATTTTTTTATATGTAATTTCAGGTGATTTGATTTCCAAATTTTAATTAACCTAGCCATTGTCTGATTTGCTTTTTTTCAATTTTTCATTAAACTCAAATTCTGTGGATGCTGTATTAGAGATCATAGTTCCTAAATATAAAAATGATTCCTCCCATTAATCCTCTCTCCTTCCAATGACATTTCATCTTGCATTGAAAATTCCGTTCTCATCATCTGTCTTTCTTCTGTTTATCTTGAGTCCAACCTAATGTGATACTTCATGCACTCTGGTAAGCAAGCTTTGCAAGTCCTCTGGTGTTCTGCTAATAAGGACAGCGTACTTTACGTCAGCTAATTTCCTGTTACCAATCCAGTGCAATCCTTCTCCACCATCCCCAACTGTTTTATGCATTAAAAGATCCATGGGGGTGATAAACATGTTCTTTTCACGTATGGGGTAGCCATAAAGGGTTAGACTCTAAGAGCGCCATTACTTCCACACTCAATCGAAGTTCCTACTTAATACCTCTATTCCGAGATGAGGTATAATGAAAAATTTTATCACTCCTGAGTCTTTCCATTATATCCCAAAAGGCTTTACATTCTCATTATAGAAACTCAATACTTTAATGAGGGCTGCTAGAGCAAAGGCGTGTCTGGTAGTCGACGGGAGACAGGAAAACAATATTCAGAGATTCTTTTATCATCTCTGGTCTGACGATGCTCAATTAAGGAGAAGAGAGAGAGAGAGAGAGAGAGAGAGAGAGAGAGAGAGAGAGAGAGAGAGAGAGAGAGAGAGAGAGCGTATACGTAGAATTGCAGAGAGAGAGAGAGAGAGAGAGCGTATACGTAGAATTGCAGAGAGAGAGAGAGAGAGAGAGAGAGAGAGAGAGAGAGAGAGAGAGAGAGAGAGAGAGAGATGGCGTATATATAGAATTGCAGAGAGAGAGAGAGAGAGAGAGAGAGAGAGAGAGAGAGAGAGAGAGAGAGAGAGAGAGACTGTGTTAGAAGGATTTTGGCTATATCCAAGACTTTTTAGTCCTTCCAGAGAGACTCCATTTGCTATTGGGCAGAGCGATTTGGTTTAAATGTTTAGAGAGTTTTTATGATCTTGGCTAATTTATTCTTGAACTCGTTTACCATGTTACTGT
>NC_090752.1:32483367-32486862 GCF_036898095.1 Palaemon carinicauda
TTATCCATAATTTATTATTACATACTCCTATCGTTATCCTGTAAATCCTCATCCTCACTCCATCCATAAAAACATAAAAACGACGTGGACATATAACATCCTTTTTAATTGGAGTCGTGTGCTCAGAAGCGTCACTTTTATTATTATCATTATTATTATTACAATCCAAGCTACAACCCTAGTTGGAAAAGCAAGATGCTATAAGCCCAGGGGCTCCAACAGGGAAAAATAGCCCAGTGAGGAAAGGAAATAAGGAGATAAATAAATGAAGAGAACAAATTAACAATAAATCATTCTAAAATAAGTAACAACGTCAAAACAGACATGTCATATATAAACTATAAACAACATCAAAAACAAATATGTCATAAATAAACTATAAAAAGACTCATGTCCGCCTGGTCAACAAAAAAGCATTTGATCCAACTTTGAACTTTTGAAGTTCTAATGTAGTCTTCCATATTACTGTCCCAATAACCCATGAACGCAATCTTATGAACAACAACATCTCTCTATTTACATCTATTATTGTCAGATCTATTTCCTTGTGAGTACGTCTTTCTGCACGTTCCTTCAGTACCACTTCCCTTTCTACATATAACACTTACTAACACTCTTCCCTTTCACAACAATTCCAATTCACTTATCCAAACATTATTTTCATTCCTTGGTCTTGGCCACCAATACCATAAAAAAGTTATGTACTGAAGAACTCATATTTTTCTATTTGTTTTTTTAAAGTTTACTATGCACGACGTGGAAAAAAAAGCTGCTCCTAATTACTAATGGCTCAATTAAAAAAAAAAAAAAAAAAAAAAAAAAAAAGGGAAACGTTAGTAAAATATTTGCAATCTATTTGAACTTAAAATTTTCTTTTTCTGTTAAGTTATTATATGGGTTTCTTATGTTAATGACAACACAAACAATGCAAACTAGTTTATTTAATTTAGATGTTTTTCTTCCACGCCACTTTAAATCAAATAAAACCAATGGAGAAAAAATTAACAATTGAAAAAAAAACCAACGACTTTCACATTTTTACCTTTCGTTTCAACCGTCTGTCTTTGTCATAATCCTAACAGTTTATGAATTCTATGATTAAACAATTGAAAGAGAAATATACGCTGGAATGAAATCAAAGTTGTTAAAATACAAATTCTAGCAAGAAAAACACGAAATGCAAAATATCGTTCTCGCACGAAATAGCTGAGAGAATCATTTGACATTCAAGCACAAACGAACAAACATGAATATACTCATGTACATCAAATTTATCCTTTTATTAGTGACAATGGAGCTTCCTGATTCCTTTTTCTGACTCGGTTAAACACCTTTTGAAAGTGACCTCTGGCTCCTAAATAAGATATATTACCAGCACCAGTTATTAATGATCACGCAATGGGAAAAATTTACGTTTTCAATAAGTTTTATTTTAACAACCCTTAATAGCAAATAACGAATAGTGCAAAACGACAGTAACAATCCCCGTAGGGAGGAAAACCCAACTTCATACTCAATACCGATCAACATTCGAGTTACGTTATTCATTTCCTCCTTGCAATACCTGACAGATATCAATTATTTTAGCTACAAAATTTACGACCTCCATCAGCAATGATTGATATGGAGTGAGTTTCTACTTCAGCATGCGTGTCCAAAGGTCATTTGGAAAAGAACATGTCTCTGGGCTTTTGCATACAGCATTAAACACCGAAACATGTGCATAACTAACTAGGCCTAAGGACCCTCTTCACTCAACCTAGGGCTGGAGAACATGGCAATGGCCGCTGATGAGTGAGCAAATATACCTGAGAGAGCTCGACCAACCCCAAACCTAAGTTAACACGGACGGTAAGTTCGTATTTACCAGTGAAATTTCTCAAGTTGTGAGAGCAGCTTTACCTTTGGACTCTCAGGTTCGGGAGTCGTCAGGCAATATGTCTCCTCAACCAAGTTGCCTTCGTTTTCACACACACACACACACACACACACACATATATATATATATATATATATATATATAAATATATATATATATGATATATATACATGCATATACATATATATATATTATATATATATATATATATATATATATATATACAGGGTCATGCTCTCAGCGGCATTGTCAGATATCTTTTGGGTAGGGGGGAGAAGAAGCCATAGCCTGGATTTAGCCCGCAATTTTGACGGATCACGTACATTAGTGAAGTATATATATATATATATATATATATATATATATATATATATACATATATATATATATATATATATATATATATATATATATATATATTCAGTAACTGCCGACTTCAATAGATGCTTTCCTACCCTCTGGCCAGTGGTCTTCTGCCTCCCGGCATCGATCTTCATGTCCGACAAGTATATTTTTTTAAGATTCATCCTATTGACACAAATGATTCCCCTCCGGCCATGGCACACATAAAACGAAATGCCTCACAACATCAAAGACACAATACATTAAACTTTCAGTTAAAAAAACCATTCATTCATTCGGCTCTATTAATTTCTTTTATGTAAATCGAATTAACTGCAATTGAATAAACTCTGAACTGAACCGTTTATACTAAAAGAAAAAGTCTATTTAATTGATGCGTGTTTTTTTTTTTTTTAAATAGATTAAATTTTCTTTTGATGCATTCTAATTCAATTCGTTTCTTTCTATACGAAACTTACTCATCGGTCAAACGATGATCAAAAGATAACTGACTTTTAGTTTGAGTCGAGTTCTGGGAAAACTGTTTATGTCAGTATTTTGCTAAACAGAAATAACACTTATGACAACAGACAGACACAATGAAATAAAAAAGATACATTAGCATTCCAGAGTGAAGCAACGCTAATGGTCGACGTGTAATGAAGTAGAAAAATTCTGAAGACGAAAATGCTGAACAAAATTACCTGATCTACTGTAAATAGAAAACGCTGCTCTGCTGTCCTCGTGTACGAGACACGTGCAAAGTGCCATTTGAGAACAAAGAGAAAAGCAGATCATTGAGAAGAAAAAGAGAACTGAAGGATAATTAAGGCTTTTCCTTAAAACATTTTATCCTATTTCAAATGTTCGTTTTCAACATAAATCGATTTTTTAATGATTACTATCGCATGTTTAATCTTTTAAAAATTCAACGTTTATGACAGATCGTTAAAACTTCATTATGAAATTTATGCTCTTAATGAAAACCCCGTTTTTCATAACCGTAATTGCATATGGAAATTTATATTTAGCTTTATAGATTTTATACAATAGAAATCTTAAGAGGAATTAAAATATGAAATCCCCTCGCCGGCTTACCTCGAAGCTGGAATGCGTAATGAGATGCAAATTTTGCATAGTTATGGTTATTATGTAAATGGAAGCGTAACAGAACCTGCATAATAATTAAATATAAAATCCATATTCTTTTTAACGACCGAAGCTATAGAATTATACATGCAAAACTAGTTACTCAGGAGGTGAATATGAATGAA
>NC_090752.1:32487362-32511347 GCF_036898095.1 Palaemon carinicauda
AGATAAGTAACGAACAACCAGAAATCAACAAATGTCTACAACCTTTGGCCAGTTATATGCTGAGTAAACAAAATGGGTATTGTTAAGAGTTGTAAACACTGGTGCAAGTACGAATATCTTTTAATAAGATCCCAATTAACGAAAAATCATTAATATAACTAAATTTCCTTTTGTTGCTTTACATAACCTTTCTTACTATCAAAACTGTGTCCACCCCTCTTTAGGGGTTAGGATACTCACCCCCAACTCACTTTAATGAACGCCTTCCTTCGTTTCTTCAAACTTTGGCTACTCGGGAAAATTATTACTTTTTCGTCGAATAATAATTATGTAAACTGTAACAAAAGGCTATTTAAAAGAGAGAGAGAGAGAGAGAGAGAGAGAGAGAGAGAGAGAGAGAGAGAGAGAGAAAATTATTGTTCAGCTTAATTTTGAACGCAGCGAAGACCATGGTGTTGCAGGCCAGCTCGATTGATTGAATGACCCAACGCACGTGATACCAAACGAGGTCATCTGTGCCCAATCAGGGATCAGGATGAGTCAGGTACGAATGACAAAGAAGCCGAAAGAGGATCTATGTAGATTCATCCGGTTGAAAATACAGAAATGAAAAAGAAAAAAGAAAGAAACGAGCCACTTCCCACCTCGTTCATGCTAGTGTCTTTAAGTTTACTCTTAGTTATCTACGCATAAGTATAGAAAACGTACCCGTATGTCCTTTGGAGGTAAAATGGTTAATATTTTTCTCTTTTGATATTTCACATTTTGAAATTGTAACATTAATTTTAGTTTCAGTCATGAAGAAAACAATCAAATTGTAGAATTAAATAAGCTGAAAAGAAACAAGACAAATTCGGCAAAACAATAACTTTGGGGATAATTATTTGATGTGATGTTAAAGGGACACAGACGTATAATAATAATATTAAATATATATTTATGGAAGAAACTGATAAAAATTTATTTAGCTTAGATATAGTGGCTTAGTTGTGAGGGAAGAAAAATTGTAATTTCCAAAAGGTGAAATATTTTTCACATTAAATATTAGGGGTAGAGCATAAAATTAAAATTACCATGAATTAGCAATGGTTTGCTATTTATGAGCGATAGGAGAAGAAAAGAGGGATTCAAGAATGAACTAAGTTTTACACAGGGAATGCTGTGAAATTATTGTATAAATAAAAGGAAATCGTATAACATCCATCCATATACCAAAGGCACTTCCCCCCAATTTTGGGGGAAGTACCTTTATTCAACAAAGGGATTACGTGAAGTCAATGGAATAATGGAAAAGATTTTGCCAAAAAGACAAACAAATTTATCATAAACACATAACAATAAGTGAAGCCACATATCGAAAAATACCAGTATATAACACATACTTTTAACATTACGCCCTTCATCCTAAAAGGTGATCCTGAAAATATATAAGACAACAATCTCTGCCTTATTAACACTTTAAAGCTAATTCATGGATGAGCCCCATGTGCAAAATGTCTCAGCAACATCAATAATGTAAAGAAGTACAACAACAGTACTTTGAACCCCTGCCATTCACTTCTATCCACCAAGCTTTGCTTAGTTTCTTGGATGTTGAAACCCTTCTTCCCTAATAATTCTCTCTTATTGAACCTAAAATATATTTTTACTTAGGAGTAAAGATAAAATACACAAGCAAGTCATCACAACCGATGACACCATTTGATAATCATCAGATGAGGATAAATGTATGGTTAGGATGTTTAGGCCTAGTTCGCAGATGTAATGCTTCTGCTCTTGCTTTCTGTGTATACTGAAATGGCATGTCAGCTTACCTTGTTACATGCTGAACCAGTAGGAAGATTGCAGTGACTTCTTGCCCGGTGTGTTCTTACTGCATTTTTATGGCGAGTTGTGCTTTGCAGTTCTGTTTAGGGTAGTGACCCCATTGTTAATAGACATTTTTCAGGCTATATAATTATTAACTAATGTCTCCAGAAAATTGGAGCGGTTTTTACATTTTTTAAAGGTACACTTATCTTGGTCTTTGTATCTCTTCTTGTCGTGCGCTGACAGGCCTTTGGTGGCCATCTTTGATTTTTCTATACAAAACTTGTTTTAGGAGCAGTTTATCCAGAATATGGATCATGTGACAGATCCACAGTAGTTAGTGCTAGATGAAGCAATTCTACCAACGTATTTGTAAAATGGCACCACTCGAAGTTCTGCCTCATTAATGGTGTAGACGGGCAAACTCTGATTTATATTAGCTCTATGCACTATGTCCGCGTTTGATTTTTTCATATATTTATCTGCAAGTCTAGTACCTGACAAGGTGTCTAAGAAATGTTTGATTGGCCCCAGGGTGCGGGCCAAAATAACAGCATAATCAGCATACAGTGGGTCAACCAATTGGTGTGTATATTTTTTTCATAGTCATGAAACCATCTGATGCTGAACAGTACCATCCACTCTAATTGATCCTTGCTTTCCTCTCTAAGTTTTATTTTCCATTATTATATTTGTTATTGATGAGATGAACAAACTGTATAAAATAGGGACTTGCATTACTCAAATTTCTACAGGAAAGGATAAGGATTTCAACAAGCCAATAAAGATTTCTACTTCCATCTTTGAGTGAAACAGCAGAAGTATTTTGAGAAATTTGCTACTTACTCATTGTTTGCCAATATATTTCATAGAAGCATGTGTGGTACTCACTTGTGCAGTTTTTTTATGGTAGCTCCCTTGCTTAATTATTTCAACAGGGATACCGCCAGGATCACAGGTTTTATCTTCTTTGATACTTTTTACTCGACTCTGAATTTTGTAAAAATTCTGTAAGCATATACAAGGCCTTGGTTAGTGTTATGTTGGGCACCAGTTGAGATACTACTGCTAGAGAGTTATTGGGTCCTTTGACTGGCCAGACAGTACTACATTGGATCCCCCCCCCCCCCTCTCTCTCTCTCTCGTTACGGCTCATTTTGTATTTACCTACACATACACCGAATAGTCTGGCCTATTCTTTCCATATTCTCCTCTGACCTCATACACCTGACAACACTCAGATTACCAAACAATTCGTATTCGCTCTAGGAGTTAACTTCTGTACTGTAATTGTTCAGTGGCTACTTTCCTCTTGGTAAGGGTAGAAGAGACTTTTTAGCTATGGCAAGCAGCTCTTCGAGGAGGACACTCCAAAATCAAAAAATTGTTCTCTGGTCTTGTGTAGTGCCATAGCCTCTGTACCATGGCCTTCCACTGTCTTGGATTAGAAATTTATTTCTTGTGGGTACACTCTTGTTTCTCTCCCCCCCCCTTTTTTTTTTTTATTTTGAGGTTTTATAGTTTGCATGTGAAGGATCTAACTTAATGTTGTGACTATTCTTGAAATATTGCATTAATTGTTTATTCTTTTCTTGGAGATTATTTATTTCCCTGTTTTCTTTCCTCACTGTTGGAGTATTTGAGCTTATAGCATCTTGCTTTTCCAACTAGGGTTATAGCCTAGCTTCTAATAATCATCATCATCATCATCATCATCATCATCATAATAATAATAATAATAATAATAATAATAATAATAATAATGGCATTACGATGGTTCAGAGTAGCACTGACACGCTCCTACAGGTTTAATATCACAATCTGCTCTTTGAGGATAATTTATTTTTTTACATCAATTGTTCTGAGAGGGGATATTTTTTTTTTTTTTTTTTTTTTTTTTTGGTCTGTAGGTGACTTTGATGACATTATTAAATCCTTGGATATTTCTTTATCATAAGGCTCAGTACTACGCAGTGTTCTAGAAGTTTTATTTCAGCTGTGACCAAGTTGTGAAATGATCCTCCTAATCAGGTAGTTAGTCGGTGGAACTTCAAATTTCGAACTTGCAGCATGTATTTTCAAGTTGAACAGGATAACGTAAATCTCTATTTCTATGTATGTTTATGTATGAAGGATCTATTTTAATGTTGTTAACTTTCATTTCAATTATTCATTAAAGCCCTTGTAGGTTATTAAGTTCCTCCTTTCCTTTCCTAACTGGGCTATTGTTCCCTTTTGGAGTCGTTAGGCATAATTATAGCATCCTGCTTTTCCAACTAAGATTATAACTTGGCTAATAATAATAATAATGATAATAATAATAATGATAATAATAATAATAATAATAATAATAATAATAATAATAATAATATATTATTATTATATAACAATAATAATAATAATAATAATAATAATAATAATAATATCTTGGTAGGAGACCCTCCTTCAAACAGGTGGAGTTGAATACTATGGCTGCATCGGCAGAATTCAATTTCTTGTCCAATTTCTCGATTCTACGGACAATTCTCTTTTCAGGGTTGTTACATTCAGCTAGCAAGGTGGCGAAGGTCATCAGGTGGGTGAAGGATACAATTCAGGTTAAGGCTGGATGTAATTATTACAAGTACAAGTAATACTCGAAAATTACAACAGGTAAAGTCAGGAGTGGAGTGCGACACGTTTCGGAACTGCTTGCTCCGTCTTCAGGCGAGAAGTGAGGATCTGGCTGGATCTGGGTCCTTATATATCCCGGCTCTGGTTCGTAGAGAGGGGCCTCAAATTTTGATTGGTTGATCGGAGGTTATAGGCTCGGGTGGCAGATGTACGACGAGCTTGGCTCTGCCTCCCAGGCTGAGAGGTAGGAAGGAATTCTGAATCCTGATTGGTCAAGACGCGCGCCAAGCCAGCCGTAAAGTCAGGCAGTGTCATCTTTCGCTCAGTGGACTGTGCTGAGAGAGGTATCCGAGCTCCCTGATTGGCTGAGACGCACACCGAGACGGGATCAAAGTCAGGCAGCCCATTCCTACGCTGAGCAGACTGGAATTGCGGACCATGTTCGCCGCCAAAATCGGCATTCGGCCAGACGATTTCTCCATTTGTGGGGATGTCAGGATCGGGGTTGTCATCGTTCTGGGGGTCTTGTTCTTGGTTCCTAGCATTGGTACGTCAACAGGATGGTAGGAGGAACATCTCTTGGGTCGTATTCAACGCTGGTTTCTCGTTCTGGATTAACAGAGCTTCCAATATTCGTAGGCGCCTGCTGTCAGGGGCGCTGCCGATATATTTGGTATTGGCGACGATGTCTGCCCGGCTAATTTGGGTGTTATGTCACTGTAGAGCATGATTTCTTATAGCACCTTGCTGGACGTGGCACGAAATCCTCTTCGAAAGTGTCATAGTAGTCATACCTATGTATTTGCCGGGGCATCCTCGGACTGGGCATCGGTAAGAGTAGACTACATTTGTCTTCTTCAGAGGATCGTTCTCAGGGGGCGCTGGATTGTTTCTCATGATCAAGCTGCGGGTTTTTCAGTCTGGTAATAGATGATGAGCTTCACTTTCGTGGTCTCATCAGTGGGTGACACGTTGTTAGTGATGATGTCTTTAATGGCCTTCTTATCCAGCTGATATTCTGCGTGCATGAGGCCTTTGTAGTAAAACTTGATGTCTCTAGATCCGTTGGTGGGGTTGTCGGACCTATCTCTAGTGCTGTCGGACCCCTGGCTGGCACTGTCGGATCCTTCCACCGCAGAGGACCCATACCACTTGTCTATAGCTGTCCTCACTTCACGCTGGACTTGCTTGTTGCTGTAGCCGTTGTTGATGAGGACCTGTGCGGCCCTTTCCAGCTCCTTGTGGGTGTCAGTCCATGACGAGCAGTGTGACAAGGCCCTGCGTACAAAGGCCTTGATGGTCGAGGCCCTGTACCGGGCAGGACATTCACTTTCGCCATTTAAACACATGCCGAGATTTGTGGGCTTAGTGTAGACGGTGGTCTGGAATCCCTCGTTGGTGGAAGAAATCAAGACATCCAGGAACGGGAGGCTGTTGTCGACGCTGTTCTCAAGAGTGAAGTAAAGGTCCTCCTTAGGTTCTCGATGGCTTGGGTGGAAGTAGCTTTGATGAAAGTGTCGTCAATATAACGGAAATAAGCGAAGGGGCACTCGAGTTAGGAGAATACCCTCTCCTCTACTACTCCCACGTAGAAGTTAGCAAACAGTACGCCCAAGGGAGAGCCCATCGCCACGCCATCCTTTGGCAAGTACATGTGCCCATGGTGAGTAGTAAAGGGGGCCCTCTTAGTGCAGATGGTAAGGAGGGTCCGAAGGGCTTGCTCTGGGATATTCAATATGGGAGTCGTCTCGTCCCTGTAGACTCTATCGGCGATAAGGTCAATGGTTTCGTCAACAGGGACATTAGTGAACAAAGATTCGACGTCCATCGATGCTATGACCCCCTCGCTGCGGACGTCCTTGATCCTCTCTAGGAATTCGGCCGAGGAGGCCACACAGTGGCTGTCGGGGACATATGGCGTCAAAATCGTGTTCAGTTTCTTGGCCAGCTGGTATGTAGGCGTAGGGCATTGGCTGATGATAGGTCGAAGTGGGTTGCCTTGCTTGTGGGTTTTAACAATCAGGGAGCTCGGATACCTCTCTCAGCCCATCATCATCTCTTCCTATGCCTATTGACGCAAAAGACCTCTGTTAGATTTAAATCAATACTTCTCCATTCATCATTTCCTACTTTACACTTCATAGTTCACAGAAATGTAGGCCTGGGTCTTCCAACTCTTCTAGTGCTTTTTGGAGCCCAGCTGAAAGTTTCAACGGATTTCTCTTAGGGAGTGTGAAGAGCATCCCCAAACAATCTCCATCTACCCCTCACCATTATCTCATCTACATATGGCGCTCGAGTAAACTCTCTTATAGTATCATTTCTAGTCCTGTCCTGCCATCTAACTCCCAATATTCTTCTGTATTTGTCCATGCAACGTTCTCACTAAACTAATATATAGCCTGATTTTTTTTATATGTAATTTCAGGTGATTTGATTTCCAAATTTTAATTAACCTAGCCATTGTTTGATTTGTTTTTTCAATTTTTTCATTAAACTCAAATTCTGTGGATGATGTATTAGAGATCATAGTTCCTAAATATAAAAATGATTCCTCCCATTAATCCTTTCTCCTTCCAATGACATTTATCTTGCATTGAAAATTCCATTCTCATCATCTGTCTTTCTTCTGTTTATCTTGAGTCCAGCCTCGTGTGATACTTCATGCACTCTGGTAAGCAAGCTTTGCAAGTCCTATGGTGTTCTGCTAATAAGGACAGCGTCATCAGCATACTTTACGTCAGCTAATTTCCTGTTACCAATCCAGTGCAATCCTTCTCCACCATCCCCAACTGTTTTAAGCATTAAAAGATCCATGGGGGTGATAAACATGTTCTTTTCACGTATGGGGTAGCCATAAAGGGTTAGACTCTAAGATCGCCATTACTTCCACACTCAATCGAAGTTCCTACTTAATACCTCTATTCCGAGATGAGGTATAATTAAATATTTCTATCACTCCAGAGTCTTTCCATTATATCCCAAAAGGCTTTGCATTCTCATTATTGAAACTCAATACTTTAATGAGGGCTGCTAGAGTTAAGGAGTGTCTGGTAGTCGACGGGAGACAGGAAAACAATATACAGAGATTCTTTTATCATCTCTGGTCTGACGATGCTCAATTAAGGAGAAGAGAGAGAGAGAGAGAGAGAGAGAGAGAGAGAGAGAGAGAGAGAGAGAGAGAGAGAGAGAGAGAGAGAGAGAGAGAGCTGGCGTATACGTAGAATTGCATAGAGAGAGAGAGAGAGAGAGAGAGAGAGAGAGAGAGAGAGAGAGAGAGAGAGAGAGAGAGAGAGAGAGAGAGAGAGAGACTGTGTTACAAGGATTTTGGCTATATCCAAGACTTTTTAGTCCATCAGGAGAGACTCCATTTGCTCTTGGGCAGAGCGATTCGGTTTAAATGTTTAGAGAGCTTTTATAATCTTGTCTAACTTATTCTGTTACTGTTTACTACATCCACTGGAAGTCTTTCCCATGTGTTTGCTATTTTATAGGTAAAAAAATTGCCACATTGAGTGGTGTTTTATCTTTATAATTCCAGTTGGTATTCGTTACCTCTGCACTGATTTGTGCCAAGCGTTAATAAATTGCCGTATTCTACATTTGTTATTCCTTTAAGAATTTTGATTGACTCCATTAACTGTCCCCTTAATCGTCAAATTTGTCGATCAAATAAGTTCAAACGTTTCCCTCCTCCGTTTATATCCAAATTGCCTTAGTGTTGGGGCTAGTTTGATGACCATAGCTTTTACTGCTTCTATCTATTCTATTGGACCTTCAATATCAACCGTTTCCCTGTGTTGCTGTTCATTTGGTGACATATGTTTTAGTCATATATATATAAATATATATATATATATATATATATATATATATATATATATATACATATATATATATATATATATATATATATATATATATTATATATATATATGTATATATATATATATATATATATATATATATATATATATATATATATTTATATATATATATATATATATATATGTATATATATATATATATATATATATATATATATATATATATATATTTATATATATATAAAATTATTTTTCTAAGTCAGTCAACCTATATCCTTCTGAATACTTTAGGGCCAGAATTGGACTTCGTATTCCACATAGGATCTTACTAGTGTGTACAGCTGAAGAAATGTCTATGTTTCTGTATTCAAATTATCTCTTTAGGTAACCTATTATTTTTTAGGTTTTCATTTCAGCTTTTATGGTCTATTTGGTGAACTTCAAATCTTTGCTAATAATGATGCCGAAATCTTCCTCATGGTCTACACATTCTATTTCATTACCCAGTGGTGAATAATCTGTTTGTGGGTTGTTTTTGATTGGCTATCTACTGTTTACATATATATAAAAAATAAATTCTTTTGGGTTTTCTTTTCAAGCCAAAGCCACTCTTTTATGTTTTTCTCCATGTGTTCTACAATTGAATCTACTTTAATCGATTAAAAAATCTTGCAATGCACTGAAGTTGGACACACAGGTCTGTAGTTGCTAGGTTCTTCCTTTGCCTAATTTCCAACCTCGTGGTGCCTTTCTTTCGTTGGCTGTCTTTCGGAACATTTTGTAAAAGTATGGGGTTATCTCTTCTTCTAGTTCTATAAACTCTCTTAGATGAATATCATCTGGACCTGGTGCCTTCGACATACTGAGTCCCTTTATTTTCTTTTTGACATCTTCCATTGCAAAGGTGATTCTGTTTAGTGGTTGTGATCCTTCATATTTGATAGCTGGTTCGGGAAGGGTCGTTGATTCTTCTTTGTCTCTTTATGGGCTAATGTATTTTTTGATTGGCTATCTACTGTTTACATATGAAAAAAAAAAATCTTTTGTGTTTTCTTCACTAGCCGAAGCCACTCTTTTTCTCTTCACTCATCTTTACATTTTTAACTATACTCAATTTCTTTTAATGAAGCGCATTTGCACCGACTCGCAGTGGTGCCCTTTTAGCTCGGAAAAGTTTCTTGCTATCTGATTGGCTAGAATTATTTTGTCCAACCAATCAGTGATCAGGAAACTTTTCCGAGCGAAAAGGGCACCTATGCGACTCGGTGCAAATCTGCCTCACTAAGTAGAATTGACTATAGTTTATCTAATTTCATGCTCAACTTTTTGTGCTCGGAAATTTCATGAACTGAAGGCTATGGACACACTGATTTATGTTTCCTGTCTCTACTTCTTATTCCATTGGCTATTTCTCTGCTGAACCATTTGAGTTATGGAGTTTAGGTAAAATTTTTCCTATGCGGTATACATTTAGTCCTTTTCTTCTTAATATATTTCTACAAAGGAGTCCCATTTTGTACCTATGTTCCCTCTTTCGTCGTGTTCATTTTTATCCAGTTACTCCGTCTGTAGTCGAGCTTTTTTATAATTTTCCTTCTTTTAGACAAGGAATATTTACCTGGAACCTAACTAGTCTGTGATCACTTTTGCCAATATTTTCCCCTACTGAGACACTGAATATTAAATTTTCTTCTCTTGTTGGCACAATGTCTAGTATGCTGTTTTCCCTTGTAGGTTTATCGACCCACTAATGGAGGAATCCATTCTTAACAAATTCTAGTAGCCTGTGTCCCTCCGTGTATGATGTCGAATTCATAGCGTCCCAGTTTCATGCTGCATTGAAGTCTCCCTTTGGGACAGCTAGCTTATTGTTAACTTCTTGTCCAAGTTTTTTATGCAGCTCTTCCTCCTGTTCTTGCAATTGATGTGGTGGCCTGTATATTATTAGCATGGATATGTCTTCTTCCTATGGTGTTAATATTTTTTTTTTTTATTTATTTAATTCAGGTCTTGGAAATGCATTTGACATCTAGTTACTCACTAGCTATCATTGCCCAGAAATTTTCCATTTTGTTTCTAACTGAATAAATTTTCTATCTTTTTTTTCTCTTCATCTGTAGCTCTGCTACTTTCCTTGATTTACTAGTGCTTTAGTTTTACTTTTATCTGCATTATCTAAATTTTGAGAGAGAGCAGGAATATATGTAGAATCTCGTTTGAGAGAGAGAGAGAGAGAGAGAGAGAGAGAGAGAGAGAGAGAGAGAGAGAGAGAGAGAGAGAGAGAAAAAAAAAGTAAGTAGGTCAAGTATTTCTTTTTTTTAACATGAGGCTATTCCTATTTGCAACGACTTCGAACATGGATTGTCCTGAAGTCATTACTTTCAAGTTTTGAATAATAATAATAATAATAATAATAATAATAATAATAATAATAATAATAATAATGTATATATATATATATATATATATATATATATATATATATATATATATATATATATATATATATTTTCCCGTGGCTGAAAGATGAAACTATAAATGCAGGCCAAGAAGTAATTTATATGTATAGATTTCATATCACAACCGAACCTGAAACTCGCCAATATTGGAGAAATCTTACCAAATTCTTAGAAATAACTGAAGGTTTAAAGGTCACTCGGGATTGGCAGATGCAAGGGACAGTGACATTGCCCTAAAGACTGACCATGTATACAAATTGTCATCGCCCAAGCCCTTCTCCCTCCAAACTAGGACCAGGGAGAGCCAGGCAAATGACTGATGATGACTCAGCAGTTAGACCTATGGGCTCCAACAAAACCAGTCCTCCATCCTTAGCTCACAAGGATGATGAGGTTGCAGATATTTCTAGAAACTATCGATCTCAAGCGGAGCTCGAATCTCAGTCCTGCAGATCACCAGGCAAGGACGTTTCCAATAGACCACGCAAATACTTCTGAGAAAGGAGACAAGGCTTCAAAAGTAGGTTAATTAATATAGAAAACATATTTGAGATTAGGATATATTATAGTTTCTTATGTAAAACTTTACTATACAAACTATGGTTTGAGAAAATCACTAAATATCAAGTGTAGTATCAAATAAAGCTCTTTTCGGTCAGTTGTCCAATAACTTATTTTTCAACATATCTTTATGGTTTATCCGAATCAGCTGCCCATTTCATTAACTGTGTCTTGTCTCATTTGACATCCCTCATTTTTCCTTTTACAAATTTTCCATGTTAATCCCAGGTATTGAAATGTGATTGCATGTTTGGTTAATAGATAATAATAATAATAATAATAATAATAATAATAATAATAATAATAATAATAATATACAGATATTATCATCCTTATGCTTGTAACTGATATCGAACTAAAGAAAAACGTGATGTAACCAAAAAAAAAGCATATAGTCGTATAAATAAAGCTTTTACTTTATAAACTCACTGAAGCCATAACAAAGTTTTTCTTCTTCTTTTGCAAATAGTTTGGAAGCAAAAAGATCAGCACTAAAGTTTGCACAAAGTTTGAAAGAAAGGTTCACATAAGTTCGGTCATTAACAACAACAACACCAACTATTGGTTATGTTTACGCTTGGAGGGATGACGTGTTCGAGAGCTTTTGTTTTTGAAGATGGATGTCAACGAAATCTCATTGCTGTCTTTTCTCTGTATATGTGTATAAACGTGTTTGCTTGTTTTTATATATAACAAGTGACCACTTGTCAGGAACCTAATTCCACTCAGGGTTAGGTCTTTAAAGGTTCACTGGACACAGATTTTATGGACCACACTCAATTGCCCCGTCTCGGTTGGGAATAGATCCTGGCTGTTTCTACTGTTCAGACGGAAGGCTAAAAACTACATATTCTGTTTATGATTTAAATAATTAAAGCAAGGGCAATTCTTCCAGCCACATTCCTCCTACAAGTGTTCAATCAAGAATGAAGTAGCTGTGTATAAAGCTTTTTGAAAATAACTACTTCATAGGTGTAATTAGAACTTACCTTGACGCTTCTTGGAAATCATGTCTTAATTATCCATCTCCTCAATCTATTGTATCTTATTCTCTCCACATAATCATGTCACCTCTGAACACTCTTCATTATATTTTCACCGATTATATTTATACATTCATCATGTCAACCCTTACAATTTCCCATTACTCAACTCAGTCATTCTATCAACATTCAACATCCACTTTCCACATCTATAAAGAAGAGTTTGATCAGCAAACCAGTAACACATCCTACATTGATTTTCTATACACTCCTTTCTAGTATTTATGTACCGAAGTACCTTCCTTGTTTCACATATTATTGACTCACCTCTCGCGCAAACCTATCTTCATCTACAGTATTTCATTAAATTAGACTTTTTCATCTATTCCGTTATCCATAATTTATTATTACATAATCCTAGCGTTATCATGTAAATCCTCATCCTCACTCCATCCATAAAAACATAAAACCGACGTGGACATATAACATCCTTTTTAATTGGAGTCGTGTGCTCAGAAGCGTCACTTTTATTATTATTATTATTATTATTACAATCCAAGCTACAACCCTAGTTGGAAAAGCAAGATGCTATAAGCCCAGGGGCTCCAACAGGGAAAAATAGCCCTGTGAGGAAAGGAAATAATGAAATAAATAAATGAAGAGAACAAATTAACAATAAATCATTCTAAAATAAGTAACAACGTCAAAACAGACATGTCATATATAAACTACAAACAACATCAAAAACAAATATGCCATAAATAAACTATAAAAAGACTCATGTCCGCCTGGTCAACAAAAAAGCATTTGATCCAACTTTGAACTTTTGAAGTTCTAATGTAGTCTTCCATATTACTGCTCCAATAACCCATGAACGCAATCTTATGAACAACATCTCTCTATTTACATCTATTATTGTCATATCTATTTCCTTGTGAGTACGTCTTTCTGCACGTTCCTTCAGTACCACTTCCCTTTCTACATATAACACTTGCTAACACTCTTCCCTTTCACAACAATTCCAATTCACTTATCCAAACATTATTTTCATTCCTTGGTCTTGGCCACCAATACCATAAAAAAGTTATGTATTGAAGAACTGATATTTTTCTATTTTTTTAAAGTTTACTATGCACGACGTGGAAAAAAAGCAGCTACTGATTACTAATGGCTCAATTAAAAAAAAAAAAAAAAAAAAAAATGAAACGTTAGTAAAATATTTGCAATCTGTTTGAACTTAAAAATTTTCTTTTTCTGTTAAGTTATTAGTATGGGTTTCTTATGTTAATGACAACACAAACAATGCAAACTAGTTTATTTAATTTAGATGTTTTTCTTCCACGCCACTTTAAATCAAATAAAACCAATGGAGAAAAAATTAACAATTGAAAAAAAAACAAACGACTTTCACATTTTTACCTTTCGTTTCAACCGTCTGTCTTTGTCATAATCCTAACAGTTTATGAATTCTATGATTAAACAATTGAAAGAGAAATATACGCTGGAATAAAATCAAAGTTGTTAAAATAATAATTCTAGCAAGAAAAACACGAAATGCAAAATATCGTTCTCGCACGAAATAGCTGAGAGAATCATTTGACATTCAAGCACAAACGAACAAACATGAATATACTCATGTACATCAAATTTATCCTTTTATTAGTGACAAAGGAGCTTCCTGATTCCTTTTTCTGACTTGGTTAAACACGTTTTGAAAGTGACCTCTGGCTCCTAAATAAGATATATTACCAGCACTAGTTATTAATGATCACGCAATGGGAAAAATTTACGTTTTCAATAAGTTTTATTTTAACAACCCTTAAAAGCAAATAACGAATAGTGCAAAACGACAGTAACAATCCCCGTAGGGAGGAAACCCAACTTCATACTCAATACCGATCAACATTCGAGTTACGTTATTCATTTCCTCCTTGCAATACCTGACAGATATCAATTATTTTAGATACAAAATTTACGACCTCCATCAGCAATGATTGATATGGAGTGAGTTTCTACTTCAGCATGCGTGTCCAAAGGTCATTTGGAAAAGAACATGTCTCTGGGCTTTTGCATACAGCATTAAACACCGAACACGTGCGCATAACTAACTAGGCCTAAGGACCCTCTTCACTCAACCTAGGGCTGGAGAACATGGCAATGGCCGCTGATGAGTGAGCAAATATACCTGAGAGAGCTCGACCAACTCCAAACCTAAAGTTCGTATTTACCAGTGAAATTTCTCAAGTTGTGAGAGCAGCTTTACCTTTGGACTCTCAGGTTCGGGAGTCGTCAGGCAATATGTCTCCTCAACCAAGTTGCCTTCCTTTTCACACACACACACACACACACACACACACACACACACACACACACAGGGTCACGCTCTCAGCGGCATTGTCAGATATCTTTTGGGTAGGGGGGAGAAGTAGCCATACCCTGGATTTTTGACGGATCACGTACATTAGTGAAGAAATATATATATATATATATATATATATATATATATATATATATATATATATATATATATATATATATTCAGTAACTGCCGACTTCAATAGATGCTTTCCTACCCTCTGGCCAGTGGTCTTCTTCCTCCCGGCATCGATCTTCATGTCCGACAAGTATATTTTTTTAAGATTCATCCTATTGACACAAATGATTCCCCTCCGGCCATGGCACACATAAAACGAAATGCCTCACAACATCAAAGACACAATACATTAAACTTTCAGTTAAAAAAACCATTCATTCATTCGGCTCTATTAATTTCTTTTATGTAAATCGAATTAACTGCAATTGAATAAACTCTGAACTGAACCGTTTATACTAAAAGAAAAAGACCATTTAATTGATGCGTGTTTTTTTTTTTTCAAATAGATTAAATTTTCTTTTGATGCATTCTAATTCAATTCGTTTCTTTCTATACGAAACTTACTCATCGGTCAAACGATGATCAAAAGATAACTGACTTTTAGTTTGAGTCGAGTTCTGGGAAAACTGTTTATGTCAGTATTTTGCTAAACGGAAATAACACTTATGACAACAGACAGACACAATGAAATAAAAAAGATACATTAGCATTCCAGAGTGAAGCAACGCTAATGGTCGACGTGTAATGAAGTAGAAAAATTCTGAAAACGAAAATGCTGAACAAAATTACCTGATCTACTGTAAATAGAAAACGCTGCTCTGTTGTCTTCATGTACGAGACACGTGCAAAGTGCCATTTGAGAACAAAGAGAAAAGCAGATCATTGAGAAGAAAAAGAGAATTGAAGGATAATTAGGGCTTTTCCTTAAAACATTTTATCCTATTTCAAATGTTCGTTTTCAACATAAATCGATTTTTTAATGATTACTATCGCATGTTTAATCTTTTAAAAATTCAACGTTTATGACAGATCGTTAAAACTTCATTATGAAATTTATGCTCTTAATGAAAACCCCGTTTTTCATAACCGTAATTGCATATGGAAATTTATATTTAGCTTTATAGATTTTATACAATAGAAATCTTAAGAGGAATTAAAATATGAAATCCCCTCGCCGGCTTACCTCGAAGCTGGAATGCGTAATGAGATGCAAATTTTGCATAGTTATGGTTATTATGTAAATGGAAGCGTAACAGAACCTGCATAATAATTAAATATAAAATCCATATTCTTTTTAACGACCGAAGCTATAGAATTATACATGCAAAACTAGTTACTCAGGAGGTGAATATGAATGAAGATAAGTAACGAACAACCAGAAATCAACAAATGTCTACAACCTTTGGCCAGTTATATGCTGGGTGAACAAAATGGGTATTGTTAAGAGTTGTAAACACTGGTGCAAGTACAAATATCTTTTAATAAGATCCCAATTAACGAAAATCATTAACATAACTAAATTTCCTTTTGTTGCTATACATAACCTTTCTTACTATCAAAACTCTGTCCACCCCTCTTTAGGGGTTAGGATACTCACCCCAACTCACTTTAACGAACGCCTTCCCTCGTTTCTTCAAACTTTGGCTACTTGGGAAAATTATTATTTTTTCGTCGAATAATAATTATGTAAGCTGTAACAAAAGGCAATTTAAAAGGAGAGAGAGAGAGAGAGAGAGAGAGAGAGAGAGAGAGAGAGAGAGAGAGAGAGAGAGAGAGAGAGAGAGAGAGAGAAATTATTGCTTAGCTTAATTTTGAACGCAGCGAAGACCATGGTGTTGCAGGCCAGCTCGATTGATTGAATTACCCAAAGCACGTGATACCAAACGAGGTCATCTGTGCCCGATCAGGGATCAGGATGAGTCAGGTACGAATGCCAAAGAAGCCGAAAGAGGATCTATGTAGATTCATCCGGTTGAAAATACAGAAATGAAAAAGCAAAAAGAAAGAAACGAGCCACTTCCCACCTCGTTCATGCTAGTGTCTTTAAGTTTACTCTTAGTTATCTACGCATAAGTATAGAAAACGTACCCGTATGTCCTTTGGGGGTAAAAGGGTTAATATTTTTCTCTTTTGATATTTCACATTTTGAAATTGTAACATTAATTTTAGTTTCAGTCATTAAGAAAACAATTAAATTATAGAATTAAATAAGCTGAAAAGAAACAAGACAAATTCGGGAAAACAATAACTTTGTGGATAATTATTTGCCGTGATGTTAAAGGGACACAGACGTATAATAATAATATTAAATATATATTTATGGAAGAAACTGATACAAATTTATTTAGCTTAGATATAGTGGCTTAGTTGTGAGGGAAGAAAAATTATAATTTCCGAAAGGTGAAATATTTTTCACATTAAATATTAGTGGTAGAGCATAAGCTGAAAATTACCATGAATTAGCAATGGTTTGCTATTTATGAGCGATAGAAGAAAAGGATGATTCAAGAATGAACTCAGTTTTACACAGGGAACGCTGTGAAAATATTGTATAAATAAAGAAAATAGTATACAATAGTACCTTCATTCAACAAAGGGATTACGTCAAGTCAATGGAATAATGGAAAAATTTTGTCATAAAGATTACCGATTTCATTATTTCCGTTATCATTGGTAAACAAATTTATCATAAACACATAATAATAATTGAAGCCACATATAGAAAAATACCAGTAATTAACACATACTTTTAACATTACGCCCTTCATCTTAAAAGGTGATCCTAGAAATATATAAGACAACGTTCTCTGCCTTATTAACACTTTAAAGCTAATTCATGGATGAGCCCCGTGTGCAAAATGTCTCAGCAACATCAATAATGTAAAGAAGTACAACAACAGTACTTTGAACCCCTGCCATTCACTTCTATCCAACAAGCTTTGCTTAGTTTCTTCGATGTTGAAACCCTTCTTCCCTAATAATTCTCTCTTATTGAACCTAAAATATCTTTTAACTTGGGAGTAAAGATAAAATACACAAGAAGTCATCACAACCGATGACACCATTTGATAATCATCAGAAGAGGATAAATGTATGGTTAGGATGATTAGGCCTAGTTCGCAGATGTAATGCTTCTGCTCTTGCTTTCTGTGTATACTGAAATGGCTTGTCAGCTTACCTTGTTACATGCCGAACCAGTAAGAAGATTACTTGAGGTTGCAGTGACTTCTTGCCTGGTGTGTTTTTACTGCCTTTTTTATGGGGAGTTGTGCTTTGCCGATCTGCTTAGGGTAGTGACCCCATTGTTAATAGACATTTTTAAGGCCATATAATTATTAACCAATGTTTTCAGAAAATTGGATAGACTTTTACATTTTTTAAAGGTACACTTATCTTTGTCTTTGTATATCTTCTTGGCGTGCGCTGACAGGCCTTTGGTGGCCATCTTTGAGTTTTCTATACAAAACTTGTCTTAGGAGCAGTTTATCCAGAATATGGATCATGTGACAGATCCACAGTAGTTGGTGCCAGGTGAAGCAATTCTACCAACGTATTTGTAAAATGGCACCACTCGAAGTTCTGCCTCATTAATGGTGTAGACGGGCAAACTCTTAATTTAAGCTAGCTCTATGCACTATATCCGCGTTTGATTTTTCTCATATATTTATCTGCAAGTCTAGTACCTGACTACTATGGGTTTCACAGACAGTGCAAGTGCGATTTTTTGCAATTATTCTGTAACGAACAGTCGTATCAATACGAGATGTTGCTATAGGGTATTACACCCAGTGAGGAAATTTATAGGGGTATAATGAATCGTTAATTATCAATTATAAAGACACTTGCCCCTATGCCAAAGGGCAAAATCTCAATCATCCAGTCACAAAACCGAACAATAATATACAGAACCTCTACGTCCACCCCCTCCCTCCCTCTCCTTTCATCCCTCACCTGCTCTCCCCCTGCTTCAAGCTATCTCTCTCCACCTCCACGCCATCCATCCCTCTCCGTTCTTTCCCTTCCCTTCATGCTCTCTTTCTGAGAAGGTAGCTTAAGTTGCAACTTATTTTGTATGATTTTTTTTTATATCAAGCACTCTATCTATCTATCTATCTTATCTAATTATAATATTTATTGTTGTAGATGTGGAACAATTCAATCGGTTGTTACCTATCAGATGACTGACTGCTGTATTCACTGGTTTGCTCATCTCTCTCTCTCTCTCTCTCTCTCTCTCTCTCTCTCTCTCTCTCTCTCTCTCTCTCTCTCTCTATGGTATTGGTTATGTAAATAATTATTAGATTGATAGGAAAAAAAATCGTAAAAAAATATGTTTAAATCAAAGCAACATTCAGAGAGAGAGAAAGAGAGAAGGAAAGACGTAGGGCAGGTGAGGGAAGAAAGGAGAGGGTAGGAAGAAAATGGGGGTTGGAGGTGAAGGGGGTTGTAGGCAGGCGGAGCTCTTCCAACCTGGTGTTCGTTTTCTTGCTTGGCTAATGAGTTTTGCCTCTTGGTATAGGTACAAAAGTCTTTATTATTTACAATAAATGATTCATGATACTCCTATAAATTTCCTCACTGGGTGTAATACCCTATAGCAACATCTCGTATTGATACGACTGTTCGTTACAGAATAATTCCAAAAAATCGCACTTGCACTGTCTGTGAAACCCATAGTAGGTGTCTAAGAAATGTTTGATTAGCCCCAGGGTGCGGGCCAAAATGACAGCATAATCAGCATACTGTGGATCAACCAATTGGTGTGTATATTTTTTTTTATAGTCATGAAACCATCTGATGCTGAACAGTACCATCCACTCTAATTGAGCCTTGCTTTCCTCTCTAAGTTTTATTTTCCATTATTAGATTCGTTATTGATGAGATATACAAACTGGATAAAAAAGGGACTTGCATTACTCAAATGTCTACAGGAAAGGATAAGGATTCCAACAAGCCAATAAAGATTTCTGCTTCCATCTTCGAGTGAAAGAGCAGAAGTATTTTGAGAAATTTGCTACTAACTCATTGTTTGCCAATATATTTCATAGAAGCATGTGTGGTACTCACTTGTGCAGTTTTTTTTTTTTTTTTTTTTTTTTTATTGGTAGCTCTCTTGCTTAATCATTTCAACAGGGATACCGTCAGGATCACAGGTTTTATATTCTTTGATACTTTTTGCTCCACTCTGAATTTTGTAAAAATTCTGGAAGCTTATACAAGGCCTTGGTTAGTGTTATGTTGGGCACCTGTTGAGATATTACTGCTAGAGAGTTATTGGGTCCTTTGACTGGCCAGACAGTACCACATTGGATCCCCCCCCCCCCTTCTCTCTCTCTCTCTCTCTCTCTCTCTCTCTCTCTCTCTCTCTCTCTCTGGTTACAGCTCATTTTGTATTTGCCTACTCATACACCGAATAGTCTGGACTATTCTTTCCATATTCTCCTCTGACCTCATACACCTGACAACACTAAGATTACCAAACAATTCGTCTTCGCTCCAGGAGTTAACTTCTGTACTGTAATTGTTCAGTGGCTACTTTCCTCTTCGTAAGGGTAGAAGAGACTTTTTAGCTATGGTAAGCAGCTCTTCGAGGAGGACACTCCAAAACAAAAAAAAATTGTTCTCTGGTCTTGGGTAGTGCCATGGCCTCTGTACCATGGCCTTCCACTGTCTTGGATTACAATTTTCTTGCTTGTGGGAACACTCTTGATTCTTCCCCCCGCCCCCCTTTTTTTTTTTTTTTTTTTTTGAGGTTTTTATAGTTTATATGTGAAGGATCTAACTTAATGTTGTGACTATTCTTGAAATATTGCATTTATTGCTTATTCTTCTCTTGAAGGTTATTTATTTCCCTGTTTTCTTTCCTCACTGTTGGAGTATTTGAGCCTATAGCATCTAGCTTGTAATCATTATCATCATCATCATCATCATAATAATAATAATAATAATAATAATAATAATAATAATAATAATAATAATAATATAGTTCAGCGTTGCACTGACACGCACCTAGAGGTTTAATATCACAGTCCGCTCTTTGTGGATAATTTATATCTTTACATCAATTGTTCTGACAGGGGATTGTTTTTTTTTTTTTTTTTTTTTTTTTTTTTTTTTTTTTTTTTTTTTGGTCTGTAGGTGACTTTGATGACATAATTAAATCCTTGGATATTTTTTTATCATAAAGCTCAATACTACGCAGTATTCTAGAAGTTTTATTTCAGCTGTGACCAAGTTGTGTATTTTCAAGTTGAACAGGATAACGTAAATCTCTTTTTTTTTTTTTAATTTATGGTTATGTATGAAGGATCTATTTTAATGTTGCTAATTTTCATTTAAATTGTTTATTATATCACTTGTAGTTTATTAAGTTCCTCATTTCCTTTCCAAACTGGGCTATTGTTCCCTTTTGGAGCTGTTAGGCATAATTATAGCATCCAGCTTTTCCAAATAAGATTTTAACTTAGCTAATAATAATAATAATAATAATAATAATAATAATAATAATAATAATAATAATAATAATAATAATAATAATAATAATAATAATAATAAAGGCTTGAATCTCCTTAGCCCTTTTCTGCCCACCAGCAGTTTTTAGCATATGTATTTGAAACGAGTGCATCCTACCTAAGGTCCCTTCAACTTGAGTGGTTATGGTGTAACAATCGCTCATAAAATTATTAATTACATCGATACAGGGGTTAAGAAGAACAAGCATATAGCGTAACCCCCCTACCACCCCCCCCCCAAATAGATATGTTATAACAGAAGATGAAGAAAAGCAACGTTGGATGGAGAACTTTGGTGAGATCATGAATAGAATATATGAAGGGAATAATTTGGTTGTTATACCTGAAACTGAGGAAGACCTTGATGTACCCATGGACGAATTCAATGTGTTTGAAGTCCAAGCCATTATTAAAAACTCAGGGAAATGATGGAAAGCCCCTGGATACGATGGAATAACTGCTGAGATGACATTTGCTAAAATGAAGTGACCACCAGAATACTTTTACAAGATTATTTTGCAGAACATGGCTTGAAGAGACAAAACCTGATGAGGAAACTAGGAGTGTTGGTGAAAATAGCAAAAAAAAGGAGACCTCACTGATTACAATAATTACAGAGGCATCACACTTACGCCAGCTGTTATGAAAATATATAGTATGCTTATTCTAGAGAGCCTAGAAAGAAAGATTGATGAAAAGTGGAGAGATGAGCAAGCAGGATTTAGAAAAGGTAGAATTTGTATGGAGCAAATTGTTTTTTAGGTATGTATAACAATTTGTACAATATAGAAATCCATTTTTGATGGCATTTGTGGACTAAGAAAAGGCCTTTGATAATTTGCACCGTCCAGTTTTGTGGAGAGTACTGTCTTATTATGGAATTTCACATGAATATGTAAATCCGATTAAGATTGTTCGTGAACAGATAACGAGCAAACTTTATGTTAGTGCAGCCCTATTAAATGGATTTCCAGTGAACAGGGGACTACTCTAAGGGAATGTATTGTCCACTAATGGATTTTATACTGCACAGAACAGTTGCGGATGGAGGCGAAGGATTAGACTGGATTGTAATAGGAAATTATTATTATTATTATTATTATTATTATTATTATTATATATATATATATAGCCTATATATGTGTATATATATATGTATATATATACATATATTATTTAAATTTTGCACCTGTTTCTACTGTTATATATATTGATACTAAAATTATATTACTATTATATATATATATATATATGTATATATATATACATATATATATATATATATATATATATATATATATATATATATATATATGGCTTTGATAATTATCTTACTAAAATTTCAATAATAATTATCATTATCATGGTTATTCCAATCATTGCTTTATTCAATCTTCCACTAAACTAATTCTCAAGACCTGTATTGGTGGTCATAGTTCCTAAATAATTAAATTATTCTACCTCGTTAATCCTTTCTCCTTCCAATGATATTTCATCTTCCATTGCATACTCCATTCTCATCATCTCTGACTTTCTTCTATTTATCTTGAGGTATTTCATGCATACTGGTAAGCAAGCATCGCGAATCCTGTGGTCTTCTGCTAACAAGGACAGCATCATCAGCATACTTTAGGTCTACCAATTTCCTATCACCAATCCAGTTCAATCCTTCTCCACCATCTCTGATTGTTCTATGCATTACAAAATCCATGAGGAGGATAAACAAAATAGGTGATGACACCTTCCCTTGGAGTACTCCGCTGTTCTCTAGAAATTCATTTGATAAGATCCCATTAACTTTACCTTTGCACTTGCTATGCTCATGAACAGACTTAATAAAATTCATATATTTAGGAGGAATTCAGTAATCACGCAGGACTCTCCATGAAATTGGCCGATGCACACTATCAAAGACTTTTTCAAAGTCCACAAATGCTATCAAAAGTTGATTTCTATGCTCTACGCATTGCTGTATAACATGTCTCAAAATGAAAATTTTGTCTGTGTAACTTCTACCTTTTCGAAATCCTGCTTGTTCATCTCCAGTCTCTTTAGAATGAGCATACATTATATTTTCATAACAACTGACGTAAGTGTTATGCCTCTGTAATTATTGCAATCAGTAAGGTCTTTTTTTGCCATTTTCACCAACACTCCTATCTCCCATTCATCATGTTATGCATCTTCATGCCACAATCTACAAAATAATTTTGTAAGTATTCTGGGAATCACTTAATTTTCGGCCAGTTTCATCTCGGCAGTTGTTCCATCGTATCCAGGGACTTTTCATCTCTTGATTTTTTTAATAATAGCTTTAACTTCAAACACACTTAATTCATTCATGGCCACATCAAGGTCTTTCTCAGCTTCAGGTATATGATTCCCTTCATAGGTCCTATTCATAACCTCACTAAAGTATTCCATCTAACGTTGTCTTTCTTCCTCTTCTGTTGTTATAACAGATCCATATCTCTTTTTGATGGGTATATGCTTCTTCTTTGCCCCAGTCGAGATTTCATTAATAATTCTATGAGTGATTCTTACACCATGGCCAGTCCTTGAATCTATAGCTTTGTCAGCCTCATCTGCTTTACTGTCTAAATGTTCTCTCCAGTCATTCCTGGTTTTTCTTTTGACCTCACTATCAATACTGGAATACTTGCCATGCTCTACCATGTAATTTTCATTACTTCCTCGAAAACTTTCAACAATCAATTTCTGTCTTTGTCAGACATATATCTAGGTTCTAATAATTTGAAACCATCTGTAACAATTCTCGTGTGAATGCAATATGTTGGCTGAAAAATGTGTAGCAATTCTTTTAGATATTTTGTACGTCCGGTTCTG
>NC_090752.1:32516847-32519347 GCF_036898095.1 Palaemon carinicauda
ATAACATATCAGGTTTCATATCTCTATTTGACGGACGCACTTCGTCCACATGCTGCCGAGAAACTCGTCATTCAGCTTGAACTGATATTGTGAGTCGCCAAATGATTGTCATGTTTTGAGTATTTTAGGACTTACATGAAGCAAATAGTCTGTATGTATGTATGTTTGCATATACATACATATATATATATATATATATATATATATATATATATATATATATATATATATATATATATACCAGAACTTTAACGCTTTTGAGGAGAGAGAGAGAGAGAGAGAGAGAGAGGGAGAGAGATTTTCAGTATTTATTTTCAAATGGGTTAAACAACATATGTACAGTATATTTCTCTAACGAAACATTTACGAATGTTACAAAGAGTTTTGTTCAAAAGGGCAGCCCAATGAGCCTCCTGAGTCCTTAGCTGCTATCTTTGATTACGAAGGAAATATTCAATAAAACCCTTTTCTTACAATGCAATAACAGATGTAGGGACAAGGAATAAACTATGTCTGAGACCAGGCTTATGTTCACTGGGTGGGGCATGAGAAAACAACCAAAAAGTTCCAGGCAGTGAGTGAGTGCATCCCTGAGGCATTTGCTCACACAACAAACAATTTAACACTTACGGCTGAACTTTCGACGAGGTAACTTCTTCTCCAACTCGTCAGCCAAGGCGAAGAATTTGTTTGCTTTATAATACCGAAAACGCGGACATTTACTTCATCTCTACAATTACGTGACTCAAAGCTCGTACGTTTCCTACCCATAAAATCTGCACTTGACGAATCTGTCTAGATTGGTGCTCCATGAAAAGTTAATATTATATTATTTCCACAGAAGGCTTTTTTTTTTATTCAGTTTTTTATTTCTTTTATTTTTTTTTATATGAGTTAAATCTCTCCATTGCCTCTACTTGAGCTACTTAGATCCTTAAGCCTAGAAATAAAATAGAAAAATACATACTGTCAGTTATAAAATCAGACACATCTCGTTTTGTCTCATTTTACATTAGGATAGTGCTCTGAGAATTTTCTTAACAAATTATCAGATGTCCAGCGTGTTTATATGGAACAATGATGTTCTTATCATAATAATAATAATAATAATAATAATAATAATAATAATAATAATAATAATAATAATAATAATAATAATAATAATAAATATTTCTTCAGCAAGGAAACATGCCAGTCACGCAAAGGGGCGCCTATCCCTGGTAACATCTTGTGACATTGATTGACAACTGTTTGAACGTGGACAGATGTTGGTTTCTGTTGCAAGGTTTATTCCATTAGGAAGCTTTAATATCTAAGCGCCGAAATTAAACATATGGGCTTTTAAGTTCTATAATATGTACGGAACAACTGGTCGCTTCTAATGTACACCGGCCCACAGAAATCACCAGTAATAAAACAGTAGAGGGACCAGTTGACATTTATTCGATTGACACGTACTGTACTGATGGCATTGTAAATCATTCACATTAGTTGCAACAACCAAAAGGGACATTTCTTTCTCTCTCTCTCTCTCTCTCTCTCTCTCTCTCTCTCTCTCTCTCTCTCTCTCTCTCTCTCTCTCTCTCTCTCTCTCTCTCTTAATCCTAAGAGTACAGAAAATATAATGAAATATATAACATTTAATAGAATCGAAAGCAGCTGATAACATTCCGGACTATATACAAACAAATTACGCTCCTCAACCAATAACCAAATTCCCTATGATATCATTACAACAATATTATGTATTTGAATACCCGTCGATTGACTGACCGTCCTCGGTGGAATATTTCCTATAATTTGATCCTCGAACACATCAATCAGCGCAAACTCGTCATCAGCATTTTGACGGCCGAGTGAAACAGACAGGTTTATAACATATCAGGTTTCATATCTCTATTTGACGGACGCACTTCGTCCACATGCTGCCGAGAAACTCGTCATTCAGCTTGAACTGATATTGTGAGTCGCCAAATGATTGTCATGTTTTGAGTATGTTTAGGACTTACATGAAGCAAATAATCTGTATATATGTATTTATATATGTGTGTATGTATGTATACGTACGTACATACATACATATATAAATATATATATATATATATATATATATATATATATACATATATATATTTATATATATACCATAGGAGGAGATGATATATATATATATATATATATATATATATATATATATATATATATATATATATATATATATATATATATATATATATGTATATACCATAGGCGGAGAAGATATATATATATATATATATATATATATATATATATATATATATATGTGTGTGTGTGTGTGTGTGTGTATATACCATAGGAAGAGAAGATATAAATATATATATATATATATATATATATATATATATATATATATATATATATATATATATATATATATATATATATATATATATATCCTCCTATGCCTATTGACGCTGAGGGCCTCACACACATTTCACCAGGCGTCTCTATCATGACC
>NC_090752.1:32524347-32531847 GCF_036898095.1 Palaemon carinicauda
AGATCTCCCTTAGGCCAAGATAAGTTTCTTGGCTGCGGGTGATCTGTCACTAAAGCAAGGTTGGCAGGACCCTCTTGTCCCTTCCCCCTCTATCTCCGTAATGGCCTAGCCATTACTGTACTGTACCTTGCCGGCCGGCAGAGCTGGCCGGCAGGGGTCTTACTGTACTGTACGTCGTTCTACTTCTGGACCTAGTATAGGTTGGGATGTGGAATTGACTCAGCCCATTGCCGGCCGGCAGAGCTGCTGGCCGGCAAGGGTCTTATGTTTTCGAGTGCTGCCCGGACCTCTCTTGGTCCCTCATCCATGCCTGCCGGCAGAGCCGGACGGCATTGGTCAAGGAAGCCTGAATTAGTTTCTCCCCTTCCTTATATGCACTCTTTCGGTTGCCGGGCTTGGAGGTTGTGTACACTCTTATCCCGGCATCCATTCTATTTTTCTTCTAGTGCTGTACCTGTCCCGGCTGCCGGCCTATGAGGCCGGCAGCCGGGCAGGTGTAGTCCTCTGGTTCTTTTGCTGCCGGCTGGCATCGGTCTTGTACCTTTGCCGGCCGGCTTATGTCAGTCCTTGTCTGCCGGTCACCAAGAGTGTGGCCGGCAGCTGGGTACTACCTTGTGTAGTTGCTGGCCGGCAGCCATTGCCGGCACACACTGGCTGTTACCGGCCGGCAGTTGCTGCCGACCGGCACAGGCATTTGAACCAGAGTGCTGCCGCCATATAGCTGTTAAGTAGTATACTTTAAAGCTAGTTGTGGTGTGTGCCGGCCGGCAAAGGCAGGCCGGCACACATCCCCCTATACTGTACTAGTATTCTTCTGTATAGCATATACAGTAAGAAGAAAACTATAGTAAAGGTTTTGGTACAGCACTGTATCTTCTAACACTATTGTGTTTTCTTGCACATCCCTTTGCTGTTGCCCTCAGATAGGAAGCTGAGTTCTTCCCTGTCTATTATCCAGGATTTTAAAATCATTGCTTAGGTGCGAGCTCCACCTGTTTCCTCTGGAAACCTTGCATTGGTTACTCTAGAAGAGATAAACCATTTTTGATTTTATTATCTGGAAGGCTGCAACAATGGGTTGTGAGGGAAACACAAGTGTGTGTCTTTCCTTTCTGAATTGTTATGCTATACTATGCATATCCAGTGATACATAGTTCACTTGATACTCATGGAAATTTCTTCTCTTTACAGAAGGACACTCCGAAGTGGGGAAGTGCTTTCTGCAATGTCAGCAGCAAGAACCTCTGCGGACATGAGTTTTGTAGGAGACACGCAGCATACGCTGTCTCCAAGGATGATCTCCGGTATTGGGACCCTCAGGTATGTACTGTGTGCACTAACCTGATTAATGAGACATTTAAATAGCTAGGAAGAAGCTTCGTACCTGGGTAAGGGGCTTCCAAAAGAACACTTCTGGCCCTTATCTTCCAAGTGAGAAGATGAGGGCGTATCCTTTCCCTAAGGCATCAGCTGATGCAGTGATTCCCCAGCCTCAAGAGGAGATCCCCTAAGTTCAGATCCAGGTGGATGCTGAAGTCGCGGTCGCGATGCAAGACATCCAGCTAAATGACAGGATGTCTGATGTGGACGGGTGTCAGGAGGAAGACCTCCTGGCAGAAGCCCAGGATGAAGTTCAAGCCCCTCTACATCGGCCGGTCTCCCAGTAGAGCTGGGACAGGCCCTCTCTTCTATTGTTGGAATGATCCAACAAATACAGAAGGAGAATCAGGAGAAGACGGCTGCAATGGAACTGCGAATGCAGTGCCTTGCAGAATCACATGGGCCCCAGAAAAAGCTCAATGTGAAAGACCTTCCCTTGTGCTCAGATGCTAACCTATGGAGGTATGCTGAGCACATGCCGATGACGACTGGAAAGATCGTCATCTCGGATAAGCTGGGCTCAGTTGGAATTCTGGCCCAGCAAGGCATCATATCCGGACTGTTATGTCCGGCTGAGGAAGGAACCAGCTTCAAAGGAGGAGACAGAGCCGAAGGAGGTCATAGTGATGGACCATGCTAAGGCTCAAGCTCTACTTTCATCCTCGATGAAAGAGAGGGGCTTCTCTAACTCAAAGGTAGCTGCATTGAATAGGAAGCTCCCTTCCTTTGTGTCCTCGCCTACTAGAGCCTTCCCCCTTTTACAGAAAGGGTTTCTGGCTGTATTAAAAGCAATCGAGGCCGGCAAGTCTTGCCCCTCCCTAGAGGAGTGTAAACCCTTGTCGCTGGCCCTGCCTATGGACCACAAAGACTGGAAGGACGTCCATCTTACGTTCTCAGTGGGAAAGTTGGAGGCTGATATTGCCGGACGTCAGTTCGGCAAGGACCTCCCTAAGCTGTCTGACTTTCTTTTGCGAAGTGAGTTCGATACAAAAGAAAGACTGACTGCCTCAATGTCTCTTCAGACTACTCCCGAGACGATGGCAAGTGACCCCAAGGTCCATGAAATGTTCATGGTAGTGGCCAAGCCTCATCTGGCCACAGTGACGAAGGACCTTTATGGCTTCGTCAAGGCAAGGAGAGCTTGTAGGGAGTTCGTGTTTACCTCGGCTACGGTGAGGCACGAGCTAAAGAAACTAATCTCCTCCAACATTTGGGGAAAAGACCTTTTTCCCTACCGACTTGGTCAAAGAAGTTGTTGATAAAGCCGCCTTGGAGAATAGAAACCTTCTCCAGAAGTGGGGCCTGGCTATCAAAAGAAAGTCTTCCCCGGATGAGGGTCCTCAACCAAAGAGGAAGACTATGAGGACTAGGCTACCGTCTCGGCCAGCCAAGCCTCTTAGACAGCAACAGCAACTGCAATTGCCATTGCCCCCAGTGCCCCAGATCGTGGCACAAACCCCGACCACCTTTCAGTGGATACCCCAGGCCGTGTCGACACAGTCCACGGCATTCACCCCAGCGTTCGAAGGGCAGTCTACTTCCTTTCGAGCAAAGCCTAGAGGAGCAGCCAGAGGCTCGTCTAGACGCCCCTCAAGGGGAAGGGGATTCAGGGGTGGTCGTGGTCAGGAAGGCAAGACCTCAGGACGGCAGTCCAAGTGAGGTGATACCGGTAGGAGGGAGACTTCTGAAATTTCGGGATCGGTGGACCTTCGATCCCTGGGCCCACAGCCTACTCAAGAATGGACTGGGCGGGAGCTGGTACAGCACTCCACCCCCGTACCTTCGGTTTTTCCAACACTCCACCCCCGTTATGGAGGAGTACGTTCAAGAACTGTTGGAGAAAAAGGGTGAAGCCCATCAATTTCTAAGGGAGGCTGTTTTGTGTTCCCAAGAAAGACTCGGAAAAGCTCAGAGTCATTCTGGACTTGTCGCCACTTAACAAGTTCATAGTGAATTGCAAATTCAAAATGCTAACACTGCAACACATAAGGACCTTACTGCCCAAGAGGGCATATTCCGTCTCTATAGACTTGTCAGACGCCTACTGGCACATTCCAATTAGCCATCGACTCTCCCCCTACCTAGGGTTCAGGCTACAACGAAGACTATACGCCTTCGGAGCCATGCCATTCGGGCTAAACATGGCCCCAAGGATTTTTACGAAGCTTGCGAGCGTAGCTCTCAAACAATTTCGCCTAAAGGGAATTCAGGTAGTAGCCTACCTGGACGACTGGTTGGTGTGGGCAGCATCCGAGACAGAATGCTTGCAAGCTTCCAGTCAAGTGATCCAGTTCCTAGAGTACCTAGGCTTCAACATCAACAGAAAAAGTCTCGACTTTCTCCATCTCAAAAGTTCCAGTGGGTAAGATCCACTGGGACCTTTTGTCACACCGTTTCTCCACCCCGGCGAAGAAAAGGAAGGAGATAGCGGGTTCTGTCAAGAGACTTCAAGATTCCGAAAGGATATCAAGACACGAGCAAGAGAGAGTACTGCGCTCTCTCCAGTTTGCTTCGGTGACAGACCCAGTGCTAAGAGCACAGCTAAAGGATGCAATCGGAGTTTGGAGAAGTTATGCATCAAACGCGTGAAGAGATCTGAGAAGACCAGCCGCTTCGGCTAAGTACTCTTCTCAGGCCTTGGTTCCAAGCCAGACATCTAAAGAAGTCAGGTTCTTCTTCAGCCACCTCCCCCGTCGGTGACGATTCACTCAGACGCCTCGAAGGAGGGATGGGGAGGTCACTCTCATCGGAAAAAAGTCCAGGGGACTTGGTCCAGGCTATTCAAGACCTTTCTCATAAAACTTTCTAGAAGCTAGGGCAGTGCTCCTTACCTTAAAGAAAGTCTCCCCGCGTCATTCGTTCCACATAAAGTGGTGATAGACAGCGAGGTAGTTGTGAGATACTTGAATCGACAAGGATCGAGGTCACCACCTCTCAACCAGGTGATGTTGGCCGTCTTCCGATTGGCGGAAAAGAAGAAGTGGTACCTGTCGGCAGTTCACCTTCAAGGAGTCCGCAATGTGACAGCGGACGCTCTATCCAGGTTCACACCGATAGAGTCGGAATGGTCCTTAGACGCAGGATCATTCTCCTTCATTCTGAATCAGTCCCAGAACTGCAGATAGACCTCTTTGCGACGAAAGACAACAAGAAGTTGCCCCTGTACGTGCCCCGTATGAGGACCCCTTAGTGGAAGCAGTGGACGCGATGTCCCTCGACTGGAACAGATGGTCCAAGATTTATCTGTTCCCTCCTCACAACCTTCTGTTGAGGGTCCTCAACAAACTGAGATCCTTCAAAGGGTAGCGGCAATAGTGGCCCACAAGTGGCCGAACAGCGTGTGGTTCCTCCTGGCATTGGAACTGTAGCTGAAGTTTGTACCACTACCAGATCCAGTTCTGACCCAGCGAGTCCAGAAGTCAACTGTCTGCGCTTCATTACAGAAAACCCGGACCCTGCAGTTCATGATTTTCTCTCCCTAGCGGTGAGAAAGCGTTTCGGGATTTCGAAAGCCAGTATAGACTTCCTTGAGGAATATAAGTGCAAATCTACTAGAAGGCAATATTAGTCATCTTGGAGAAAATGGGTGGCCTTTTGTCAAGGCGAAGATTCCGCAGGAGATCTTGACAGACTTCTGCTTATCTTTTTTCCCCACCTCCATGGTCAAGGGTTGGCAGCGAACACGATTTCAGCGTGTAAGTCTGCTTTGACAAGACCCATTCTCTATGCCTTCCAGGTCGACCTAGGTAACGAGATCTTTAATAAAGTCCCGAAAGCCTGTGCTAGGCTCAGACCTTCAGCACCTCCAAAGCCCATTTCATGGTCTTTAGACAAGTTCTTCATTTCGCTTCTCTGTTGAGCAATGAAGAGTGTGCGTTAAAGGATTTGACACAAAAAGTTATTTTCCTATTTTGCACTCGCGTCCGGGGCCAGGGTTAGTGAGATTGTAGCCTCTCGAGAGAGGAAGGTCGTGTTCAGTTCCTGGATGGGGAAGAACTGAACCTGTTTCCGGATCCTACGTTTCTCGCCAAGAATGAGTTACCCACCAACAGGTGGGGTCCCTGGAGAATCTGCCCTCTGAAAGAAGATGCATCTCTATGTCCAGTAGAATGCCTAAAGGTCTATCTTCATAGAACTTCAGACTTCAAGGGTGGTCAACTATTCAGGGGAGAAACATCAGGCTCAAATTTATCTCTGAATCAACTCAGAGCGAAAATCACATATTTTATTCGCAGAGCGGATCCTGACAATACACCCGCAGGTCACGATCCGAGGAAAGTTGCCTCATTCTTAAATTTCTTTAATTGTATGGATTTTGAACATCTCCGTTCATACACTGGCTGGAAGTCTTCCAGAGTGTTCTTTCGCCACTATGCGAAGCAAGTAGAGGAACTAAAAGAGATCTGTGGTAGCAGTGGGTCGCGGTGTTAACCCTACTGTTTAACTCTGCGAGGAACAGTGGTCTTAATTGGGACGATTAATTCCAGGGTGAGTGTGTAGTTACATACTGTACTACAAACTAAGTGAGGGCACTGTGTTGCCCATCCAGACTGTTCCATTTCCGAAGGTGAACCTAGCATAAGTGCAGACATGTGTGCCGAGCGTTTCTAATGCTAATGTCATTGATTTGTAATACAGGCTTTTATGACTTTGATACCTCGGTATCTTAAAAGTGGCATCTAATGTTTTTTCTTTCAGACAAACAAGCTCTGTTTACTATCATACTTATGCTTAAAGTTTTGGGTTATCCTCTTCTTATATATATATATATATATATATAATTGTGGTTAACCTGTCTATTTATTGCCTGTCAATAATCTGGTTCTTGAGAACCTTGCGTCTCCTTCACATGTGTCAATTTATTGGTATAATTGAGCATTCATTCTATGTACCTTATCTGGGATAATTCTAATAGAATTGTTCCTTTATGCAAGCTATGTTGCATTGGTTTTCCTCCTATGCAGATATAAAACCTTTGTAAAATACAAGTATTGTGCGGAAAACTGGTCGATATTTCATATTGACGCAGTGGTCCTTTACAAACTATGCTTTACTTAATATAGGGCGAGACCACTATATTAGCTTGCCTGGTATTCATACATAGATATATGTACTCTTCGAGACTTTTCCAGAGTCTAGTAGGACGCTTCCCTGTAGGGGGCAGGAAGCTCTAACATAGTTTATAGTTAGTTGAAAAGATGTATAACGGTAACATCTTAGGTCTCTAGGTCTAGTCGACCGGGAAAAAATTACCTCCGGGGAGTACGGCACGTTCTGAGAATCCACAGATACAGTAATGCTCTGGTACACTTCCATCAGGACGACATGGCTTGAGCCCAAAAAACGGATTTTGAGCGAAGCGAAAAATCTATTTTTGGGTGAGATGGCCATGTCGTCCTGATGGACCCGCCCTTGCCTTTCTAAGAAAGGGCTGTAGGACCCCTCCCTACATACAGTATCTGTAGCACCTCGTGTACGCTACAAGGAATACAGATGGCACCAGGATTGGCGCCAGGCACGCATACGAATCGGGGGATAGGGAAGCCTTTGGAGCGGCTCCCCCTTTTTCTTTCCCGAATTCGTATCTCGTCAATCACCTCCTACGAGACGAAATCTCTGTCCAGGATGTAGATTGCCATGTGACGTGTCTAGAATACGTCCTCTGATATGTCGCGATATCCCTTTCACGAGGGATACTCGCTCCAGGAGTTAGAATTCTGGTACCTTAAGGTAAATTCTCTGGGAATATCGCCGTAGTTGTAATATACCCTAGGAAGCTACCCTATAGGAACTTCCATCAGGACGACATGGCCATCTCACCCAAAAATAGATTTTTCGCTTTGCTCAAAATCCGTTATATATATATATATATATATATATATATATATATATATATATATATATATATATATACTGTATATATTGGGTATAATATTGCTAACGATTCTGCAAATTTAGCAACCCCATTATTAGATGGTTGGATGAAAGGAGGTATCAGATATCGTCTCTCTCTCTCTCTCTCTCTCTCTCTCTCTCTCTCTCTCTCTCTCTCTCTCTCTCTCTCTCTTTATATATATGTAATGTGTGTGTGCGTGTGTGTGTGTGTATGTGTAAAAATTA
>NC_090752.1:32534347-32536847 GCF_036898095.1 Palaemon carinicauda
TAGGTTCAAGCCGCAAACAAAAGACTTTCTCTCAAATATTACACAATCATACTCTTATGCTCAATATATTTAATTTTATTCAAACGCACACGCCACTTAAATCTAAAATAAAGTAAAAAAAAAATCTAAAAAAAATTACGCATCTATACACATATAGAGTGCGCACTTACACTCATAACACGCGTACAAACACGCTCATTGCTTGTATTTCTGATAGTTATTACACATCGTGCAATGAATTCTAACTAAGAAATGCCTTGGAATTGACAGCTAAATTAATCCTTTTCCTCGGAGAAGAGGGAAAGATCTAACGAAGTCAACGATATAAAAGTATTTACAGTAGAAGATAAAAATCTCCCCCTCTTCGCCTTAAAAAATCATAAAAACGCTAGACAAGTAGCTACCAAGGAAGAAGGAAAAAAACTATAAAAATGCATCTAAAATGGTTAATTAACTTCCATAACATAAACTTGCCTTCAAAGATAATTAAAAGATAAATTGGTTGAACATCACATGAAAAAAAATAAGAGTAAACTAGAAGTGTTGCAACATGCTGGATGTGCCTAATTAAGATAGAATAAAGATATCCAGAGATCCTTGAACACAAAAGGAGAGAATCATTAGAAGATGTTTCTTTTAACCAACAGAGAAAGCGGCTGTAAGGAAATTGAAGAGGTCTCGAGATAAAAATGAAAGAGGGGAAATAAAGGGAGGATAAGAGAGAGAGAGCGATAATTGATAAAATGAAGCGGAAATGGGAGAGACACAGAATCTGACGGTGATTAACTGGGAGATACATTAAATGGAAAAGCTGGATGATCAAAAAGAGGAATTTATCGCGCAATTTTCACATTTTATTTCGATCCTAAAAGAGATAAATGGAATTGGTTTTATAGATTTGATGCTTTTTTTAACTGCTTCGAAAACCATCTCTCTCTTTTTTATGGTTTATATATACAGTATATATATATATATATATATATATATATATATATATATATATATATATACATATATATATGTATATATATATATATATATATATATATATATATATATACAGTATATATAGATTTATATATATATATATATAAATATATATATATATATTTATATATATATGTATATATATATATATATATATATATATATAGTGTATACATATGCATATATATGTATATATATGTATATATATATATATATATATATATATATATATATATATATATATATATATATATATATATACAGTGTATACATATGCATATATATATATATATATAGTTTGTGTGTGTGTGTATATATATATATATATATATATATATATATATATATATATATATATTGTATATATATATATATATATATATATATATATATATATAGTATTATTAGTTAAACTATAAGAGAGAATACTCAAGTGCCATATGTGGATGAAATCATAATGAGGGGTAGATGGAGATGGTTTGGGCATGCTCTTCGCACTCCCCAACAGAGATTACTTCACCAAACGTTCAGCTGAGCTCCACAAGGCACTAGAAGAGTCGGAAAACCTAGGCCTACATGGCTGAGTATTATGAAGCACGAAGTAAGAGTTGAAGAATGGAAAAGTATTGAATTAAAAGCTCAGGAGATGTTGATGATATATACATATATTACTTATCAGTCACAAAACTGAACGTGACATATATTAAAGGGTAAAATCTACAGGAAAAAGGAAAGGAAAAGACCAGGTACCAAGCGCTTTCGTGTATTACGTAATACACGAAAGCGCTTAGTACCCGGTCTTTTTCTTTCCTGTTTCCTGTTTACCCTTTAATACATACATATATATACATACATACATATATATATATATATATATATATATATATATATATATATATATATGTGTGTGTGTGTGTGTGTTTGTGTGTGTGTGTGTATACATACATTTGCTGTTTCCATTAAACCACTTTGGCTAGTCAAAAGTGTTTGTAAGTTTCCATAATGGCTAAGTTCATGGTGTTAGCAATCTTATCTTTAAGAACTTGATGAAAAATTTGACACCCCATTGACCTAGTCCCTAGCAAAACGGAAACTCCGCAGAACTAACACATACAAGAGGACAATGACAGGAAGATTAAAGGAGACAATGCTATTCAAGCCGACGGTCTACAGGTTAAGCTATATATGATGGGAGGTAGAGAATTCCATATGCCACTAGGGAAGGGCAAAATCTAAGAATAATATATCCATTGGGGAAGGATATGACCGGGGCAGGGGATGAAATTATAACCGTGTAACTAACTACTTGTTCTTAATCATTTATATCTAACTACAAAAATAAAACTTTAAGAATTGTTTGAAAATATGGGGAGGAAACTGACCAAAACAGGACCTTCTCTCACGTAGGTTTTAGGCCTAAATGTACCATAACTGTCATAAAAATATGACTGAGAATATTGCAGGTTTATCTTCATCTTTCCTTATTCCAAGAATCTTTCTTTTCTTTTCTTTC
>NC_090752.1:32541847-32549372 GCF_036898095.1 Palaemon carinicauda
TATATTTAAAATACCTCAAAGAATCGTCTGGAGAAATAAAAAATGTCCAAAAACTCATTCATTTCGGTTTGTCCAGACACAACTCTTCAAACCTCACTTTAATCTTTTTTAGTCCGTGTTTGCTACGAACTTTTTTCCTTTGTTTTTTATTTTATATTTCACACCTCAAACCGATCCCACACTGCGATGATATATCCTGGGATAGTAAGAACCAGGCCCCCTTACCCCTGCCATCCCGCTTCCCCAACTGAAGCTGCTCCAAACTTTTCTCATAAGGTGGAGTTGCTCGGTATTCTCACCCGCAAGGTGGCATATTGTCTCTGGGAAAAAGTAGGAAAAGCTTTTAGGCAAAATTTATTATAGAAGCAGGAATTTATTTTGAAATATATATTCATTCAGCCTCAGATTTAGCTTCTCTGCCTGTAGGAAAGTTCAATACTCCTCTCTCTCTCTTCTCTCTCTCTCTCTCTCTCTCTCTCTCCTCTCCTCTCTCTCACAGATCTTTAACATAAACGTACGTTAACGAATATATTATAAAACTTCCCAAAACTATGAAAAAAAGGCTTCAAATCCTTTTACTTACCCTTGGGCATTCTGTTATGGCACCCCGTGCCCTTACAAGCCTCCTCCCTACCTGTTCCAGAGCTTAGTCGAGTAAATCCGGAGCTGAGTGTTCATCCTGTAGCCATAACTTAGATTTGTTATCTCATTTCCATTTCTGTTGAAATCAAGTACCTTGACTGTGAGATTCTAGAAAATATTCTGATGACAATAAGCCAGTCCTAGCATAGTGACTTGCCCCTTTCTTTCAGCGAACCTTTCTCATCAAATTATTAAAGAGAAAATTTGATTATGGCATTTTTTATTCAATAATTTTTTTCGGTTTACTTCCTCTTTGCTCTTGATGTAGAAGGAAATTTTCACTTTTAAAATCTCATTACTAGCAATACTGTGGCGTTCTTTCCTTTGTACTGTAATTATATGGAAGCACATGTGGCGTATACAGAGAATAGAGGGCTTACTTACTTAGATCTTTCTTAAAAAGCTGTAGATAAAAGTACAAGAGATGCCCTTCGCAAAACTATCGGTAATTTATATCAGTAGAGTTTGCCTACCCCCCCCCCCCCCCCCCCACACACACAAAAGGCCATATTTCCCCCATCCTTTTTATGCCTAGAGCTAAAGAAGCGAAATTCCTTAGTACAGTCAGCGTCAAAACTGATGTTACAAATTTCAGAGAATTTCCTTCGAAATTCACTAACTGGCAACTACAACGCGTATCTCAAACTCTTTGTTTTTTTTTCCTACATTGAAAGCTCTATCAAACCAAAATAAAGATAACATATCATGTACAAATATCAAATCTAAGATATTTATAAAAATCATAAGAAAAAATTACGGTAATAGTAATTATTTCAAAGAATAGTAATTACTTCAAACTATAGAGACAAAACTATTTGAAATTTGTTTCCAACATAGGATTACCAGCATTACCTTTCGAGCAATGTGGAAACAAATATTTCATTTCATAGTGTATTATTAATTATAATAGGAAAGATGCATAAAGCCGAGCCAATATCAATAGAATATAAGGGAAAATATCCGTAACCTTAAACATAATCAACCATAAATGCATCTAGATTCAACAGAGAAGTTGGGTGTGATTGGTAGTCCTGAATGTTGCTTGTAGGACCCGATTGTTCGGACTCTACTTCAGCTTTGGCTTCGGTTTCGACTCACGACACAAACGTAACATTACCTACCCAACCTAAGAATCACAAGCTGTGTCATCCTGCGGGGAGGGGAGGAATTGACCCTAATACCCCAATCGCCACCCAATGCATCCAAGGGAGGGGCTTGACCCAGGCGCCATAGCATGAGCAGTAGTCGAAACCACCGGAGCAACAGTAATTTCTGACACTTAGGTACAGTAGTTAAGAATCCGCTTTAGAAATTCTCGTGTGATTGGCAATTGGTAAATTTTATTCAATTATTGTCATCCTCTTTATCTGATAATAAATATCAGTGATTAACTGTAGAGTCACAGATGGTATTTCCTTAGCGAATGGTCATTGTTAATTCAATAAATATTTATTAAAAGAAAAAAAAAATTTCACGTAGAAACATGTGCGGTGGCTCAACGTGTGTTAACGAGAGTTCAACATTGGATGGTAGCAGGAAGGACTGTATATAAGTATTAGCCTCATGCTATTTGTAAATCAACTTTCTACTTTTATAGCATTGCATCGAAAGTTATTTTAATTACTTTTGATAAACTACAAAGAAGTTTGGAATCTGAATAATGACATAAAAATAAGACAGGTTGGTGTAAAAAAAAAAAAAAATAAATAAATAAAAAATAAAAATCCAAGTTATATGAGCGTTTATTTTGGCTACATGGTTAGACTTATTTCAATAATCAAGGAAATATATTTTCCAGCTTGTAATTAAAAAAGGGAGTTGTTTGGATATCTGCATGGTTGTAAACATGATTTTACATCAATTATGTTTCATAATCATACATAATTTTTATAGATATGTGCTTGGTTTACCACAAAATTCCAACCGTTTTATCAGGTTTTTCACACCAACTTGTGTCTTATTTACATTTTATTATTCAGACGCTAAATTTCTTTGTATTTCATCTAGAGAAATCATAACAACTTTCGATGTAAAGCTATAGAAGTAGAAAGCTAATTCAAAAATTACATTAGGGTAATGCTTATATAAAGTCTTTCCTGCTGTCATTCAATGTTAAACTCTCGTTAACACACGCAGACTCGCCTCACGTGTTTCTACGGGGATTTTTTTTTTTTTTTTTAATAAACATTTATTGAATTAACAATGACCATTTGCTGTGGAATACCCTCTGTGACTCTACAATCAATCACTGTTACTTATTACCAGACAAGGAAGATGACAATAATTGGAATAAAATATACTAACTGGAAACCCATTAGAGTTTCTAACAAAGTACGAACGATGAATCTTGCAATTTGTTGCATCAGTTTGGGCGCCTACTGTACATCAAAGATATAAAAAAGCAGGAAAGACTAATTAAAAAAAACTTCTCTGAAAATTGAATTCATTGGTAAGACGTGTTGGTTTATCTAGTTTTTCTATCGACATTGGCTGATTCAAATATTTTTCTTCATATTTTCTTAACTTTAAGGCTGGGTTTGGAACAATGTTTTACCACATTATTCACGTTAAAGAAAATAGAATAAAAAAATCAATTTTTCTTTCCCAAGCTTAAAGTTTAAGTCTGTGATTGATTTTTTTTTTTTTCAACTTAATAGAAATGAGGCCGAAGAAAGGAGCAACAAGTGCTAAAGCCATTTCAAGAGCGACAGGAGCATGAATACCTGACGAATGGCTTCACCCGGTGAGGTCGTTAATTTCCTCTTGGAGTCAACCCCAAATCTTACTTCCGACGAAGAGATTATGTTCCGCCCTAGATTTGGTTACCTGCTTGTCAGCAGGATTTCTCAACTGTTCTTAGGGATATCTAAAGCAAATTTTATTGCAAAATGCAAGCCTCGTGACTAACAAGGGAATTCAAGTTTATCAACTTTGTAAGTTTGCTTATGTCATGGATATTTTGGGAGTATGTGAATGTTATTTCTTGGGAGAAGGAATCTTATGGTGGGTAGTTGATAACCCTTGGCGGAGGTCTACTTCATATAATGCTCTCGTTAATTCTATGATTTGATAGAGTTATTTATGACGTAGTCATGGATGCTATTTAATTTTCTCTCTTTTCTTCTTTTTCTGACGGTCGACTAACAACCATTTCTTTATTAAATCATCATCATCATCAGCCGTAACTAATCCACTGCAGAACAAAGGCCTTAGACATGACTTTCTACTCTTTATGGTCTTTCTATTACAGTCTATATTCGCAAAATTTCTTAGCTCGTCAATCCTTCGTCTTCTCTCCCGTCCCCTGCTTCTTTTCCCATTCTGTTATTCTTAATGTCCATCTATTATTTGTCATTCTCATTATATCTAGCATGGATCACTTTTTTATTTTTCAGTCTAGAACCATTCAAGTAAACCATGTAAAATACTTATGCGTGTAACCAAATCCACTAATATAATCTATATTGTTACCTAAATAAATAGGGCTTACTTTATGAAGGGGTTTTAAAAACAGATTTTATTACTTAGTGTTTACATTTTTAGAAGTAATGCCTTAAACTTTGTGCTATGAGAGATTTATCAAGATCCAAATAAAATATGCGCCCTTGAATATTTTTTCAAATTCACGTTTTCAATGGGTAGTATTTTAAAAATATTTAGATACTTTGGATACTTTGGAGAGCCCAATAATATGTTAATTCTGAACGTTTCAGCTTTTAATTAAACTCTATAACCTTCATCCAAAGTTAAATTGAAATAATTATGGATTTTAAGAAGAATTTCCTTTGTTTCATATCAAGCACTCGAGGAAACTCAAAAATACCGTTGCCATTAGTGTAAACATGTATTCATTACACTCTCTCTCTCTCTCTCTCTCTCTCTCTCTCTCTCTCTCTTAATACGAACTACAGTGCATTTCATTGCTCAGGACAACAGATCAATCCTGTATTTTCAAGGTAACGCTTCCCGCACCGCTGTTTACTTCTTTTAAAAGAAAAAAGAAACAATACTTATTAATAAGGAAATATAACTCGATTTAAATTTAACCTGAGATCCACTGATTTTGGAAAAATGAGCCTCGGTAATTACGTACTTATATCGGTAATCCTTGTAGCTCGTAATGGGCGAGGCACGATTTTTGTACAAGTGTGCGTGTGCAAGTGATATGAGACTCTTATCGATCAATAACATTAAAATATATTTGTCTGATAGTAGGTTGGCCAGGGCACCAGCCACCCGTTGAGATAATACCACTAGAGAGTTATGACGTGTTTTGACTGGCAAGACATAACTAGACTGGATCCTTTTCTCTGGTTACGGTGAATTTTCTGCTTGCCTACACATACACACACACACACACACACACACACATATATATATATATATATATATATACACACCGATTAGCCTGCCTTATTTTTTACATATTTTCCTCTGTCCTCATACATCTGACAATACTGAGATTACTGAACAATTCTTCTTCACCCAAGGGGTTACGTCACTCTAATCGTTCAGTGGCTACTTTCCAAGTGGTAAAAGGTAGAATAGACTCTTTAGCCATGATAAGAAGCCATTCTAGGAGAAGGACACTCCAAATCAAACTATTGTTCCCTAGTCTTAGGTAGCGCCATGGCCTCTGTACCATGGTCTTCCACGGTCTTGGGTTAGAGTTCTCTTGCTTGAGGGTACAATCGGGCACACAATTCTATCTTATATATAGTTTATATAGGAGATATATATTTTGATGTTACTCTTCTTAAAACATTTTATTTTGCCTTGTTTCCTTTCCTTACTGGGCTATTTTCTTTGTTGGAGCTTCTGGCCTTATTGCATCCTGCTTTTCTAACTAGGATTGTAGCCTAGCAAGTAATAATAATAATAATAATAATAATAATAATAATAATAATAATAATAATAATAATGTTTTTTCTTTGTTTTTATTTTCATTACAGTAATGTATACAGTGCTAACAGCTATTCTACTTTTACCTTATTTAGATATTTAGACACAATTACATATAATTTTCTTCCTTTTTCGCTTTTTTCACATTAGAATATTTTCCTTTTGTATAGTGAAACTTCATAAACCATTTTCTGAGTAGAGAAAAATTTTATTTATTTTCTGAATTGATCAAAGTAATTCATTTTGAGATATTCATATTTCAGTGTAAAATTTTTACAAGTGATCTTCAAATGTGATGATTCAGAAAACAAATTTGCTCGACTGTGATATTTTCAAAATATGAAGTTTCATTGATGGGATGATTTTGAAGTAAATCTTCAAAAATATATTGCCTTTGGAACTCAATTGCCTATATATATATATATATATATATACATATATATATATATATATATATATATATACATTCAGTATATATAAACAAACTAAGTGTACGTGACCCGTGAAAAATGACGGCTAAATATTTGGATAGATATGCAAGCACACGCGCGCACAGTTTCAACTCGTTCCACCTCCTCCCCCTTTCCTAATTACATCACATCTCGGGATACCAGTCCCACCGCGGTATGACAACTCCCTCTTCCACTTACCAGAGCGACGGAGGGTGAAAATGTGGCTCCGTGTGAAACCCCCCCCCACACACGCACTTATATATATATATATATATATATATATAAATATATATATATATATATATATATTTGTATATATATATATATATATATATATATTTATATATATATATATATATATATGTATGTATATATATATATATATATATATAAACCGACAGGGCTTCTTATTATATGGTAGAAATAAAAGATATAGTATTATATAGTTGAAATAATTCATGTTATCCATTTCTATATGTTCAATAATCATTTTTCCTATATCACCTGCTCTATCAAGGCAGTATTTTATAACGAGAAAGAATGACACTAACAGAGGGAAGGAAAAATAGTTTGTTAAAAACTCGGGTTGAATACTATGAAAAATACAATGATTAATTCAAGTCATTTCTTGATTTCATGATGAATAATAAATTAGCTGTTCATTGGAGTTTAGATATTGTAACTTATTTTACTGCTTGCTACCTGAAGATTCAAAATATATACCATGATAGAATTCAATATCTCGACAAATTTTGAGTTATTTTTTCCCTAGCAATAACAGGAACGTTTCTTGTAAAGAAACTCAAAAGCCAATTTATATGATGAAATATTCTTATTTTCCATTGGTTCTTTCGTCGTGTTTACTTAGTCGAAAGTTGAGGATAAGAATATATTTATCTATCATCTAAATGTATTCTCAGCCACAAACAAGTAACTAGATAGTTAATAAAGATGATTACATCTTAAAACTTCTAACAAACATGTTAATTCTATTTTTCCCTTGTCAGTCATTTATCATTAGCTACAAAATAATTTTGTTTTGATTCAATTTATTACATATAACCAAATGAAAACCTTATTGATATAACAGCTGTTCAGCTCCGCCTTCCTTTCCTTATATATTAGGATAAAATTACATCTCTAAATTAAAAAAAAAAATAGGCACTTTTTACTGTTTCTTACAGCTATATAAAAAAAGTAATTGTCCTTAACCATGGAAGGAATGAACGAAAATGAGAAAAAACCTTTTTCCATATAGCATCATTTCCCTTTCAACTTATTCTCAGCTGTTCTTTTCATTTCCTCTTCCAGTAGTGGGATGGAGTGGGCGTGGGGGGAGGGGGGGGGGATGTTTGGGGGTTTGGGGGGTAGGGGGGGTAGGGGGGGAGGTTGGAGTAGGACCAAATGCTAGCTGTCCCATTCAACCTTCTTTTGTGTGGCCAATATCATCAGCTATTTCCTTATACGAGTGGTTGGAGTGTTGTTGAAGTTAGTGCAACCTTCAATAAAAAGAAGGGTATGATATAACA
>NC_090752.1:32554872-32559872 GCF_036898095.1 Palaemon carinicauda
GTGTGCTTAAGCCCTTTAGGCAAAGGCCCAATGCTTCCTTTTCGGTGAATGTTTTTTTAACGGCTGCTAAACGATCTGGGGTAAGATGACTGAATCTGGAAAATACTGGGGAACCCATCATCTTGATATGGTGATAAATACCATGCTTGGCAGAAACAGTGGGCGTTTGGCTAAGTTTAGGATGGAAGACTTCCGGGTACAACGTCATGTGGTGGGTATAGGCCTACATGGGAATGCTGATGTAGAGTGCAAGGTTGGAAGGGCGAGTTGAAGAGATGTTAACGAGTATGAGTCTGCGTTGACTAATCGTTGATGCATCACATCAACCAGGAAGTGGAAATACTGTACAGAATTCTAGGATATCCGCACAGCGTAGTGGTCATGTTACATCGGCAATGAGGAAGATAGTGAGAGTGAGAGTGTCTCGTACACCAGTGGCTGGGAAACTCAAATCCATTGGCAGCTACCAGGCAGACATATGCAGGTTTAGAATGACTATGTAGTGCCCTGGAGAGTGACTTTGGTGAACGGGATATGGCAAGCCTTAATGTCTACCAAAAACCGCACACCTGTACCTGCATCATAACAAATGAAAAGATTAGTAACACGGGAGGATACGGTCACAGGCATTGGCGTACTTACACGTATTTGGCCACTGACAACTGTGCATATTTCTTTGCAGCAACCCTGAATCTGGAGTGGTAGTAGTAGAACTGTGGCTGATGAGCGTCAGTAAGTGGCTGGAGAGGTCGTTGTTTGGGGCGTGAGCAAGGGGTGGCATATGTGTGGGAGGGGGGGGGGTGGCTTTGTAGCTGCTCAGGTATGTCATGGGTTGGGTGTCTGTATCATACAGCTTTCACGTCAGCTTCTGTCTGTGTTGATTAGTCGTCCTCTTCATCAGGAGTGGAGGTGTTGTGGAGGTCTTGAAAGTGTTGAAGTGGATGTCCATAACGGAATTAACTTTAGTCATCAGGTCCTTCAAGGGCTAGGTATCGACATCGGGGATGGCAGCGTGTACAGATTCTGGTAGCCGTCATACTCAAAGGGCACGAAGTAGGTTCACTTACCAAGGAGAGTTGCCTGTGGCAAGTTACAGACAAGCGATATTGGTTATTTCCCAGATGGCGAGTAAAGCCTTTTGGTCCCCCAACACTTGTTGAGAAAGCTGAAAAAGCTTGGCCATATGGGCAGTTGGCGATGGTGAGTACTGCTCTAGGAAGTATGCTTTTAGGGTGTCATGCGCTATTGGGGCGCCACCTTGGTCATAAAGCCAATCGTAGATTTTTGGGAAATTTTCCTCAGGGATTGCCACGAAGACAAAGTCTGCTTTGCTGATTGGGGCAGTCACGTCCTTGATACGAAACTGAACTTTGGCATGCTGAATCTAAGTGACCGCTTCTCTGTTGGTGAAGGGTGACAGTTTCAACTATATAGTGTGGGTCATAGAGTGTGAATCGGAGAGCGACATTGTAACAAGGGTAGATTGAAAAACAGTAGGGAAGAGCTGATTACTCCGTGGGTCACCAATAAGCTAGGTGGCTGTTGGGTACTAACAGAGCGGCGAGGTGAATGTAATTCAATTTTATCCAACAGATAATGGGCTTATATACAAGGAGTTGAGAGCAAGAATGTCACAAATATTCAAACAATCTGAAACATGTGATGGCCAGATTAAGAAGAATGTTCTATTATCAGTGTGGGAGAGCGAGAGATAAAAAAAAATGAAAAACAAATCGCCTTACACTGTAGGAGTGTATATGAAAAATATGCGGCACGCATTATTTAAAATCTTACAAATATCCACCTCTCTCTCTCTCTCTCTCTCTCTCTCTCTCTCTCTCTCTCTCTCTCTCTCTCTCTCTCTCTTGTTAAAATGTAAAGGTTGACCTTTACTAATCCACACGCTTTTTAAAAAGAATTGTTTGCAGATGAGTATTTTCTGAAAGGATTATAGTTTATATATTTCTCGTGTTCTTCCCCATGTAGACCATCTCTCTCTCTCTCTCTCTCTCTCTCTCTCTCTCTCTCTCTCTCTCTCTCTCTCTCTCTCTATATATATATATATATATATATATATATATATATATAAACAACAATAAAAAAACAGCCGTTTCTAGTCCAACACAGGACAAAGGCCTCAGAAATGTCCTTATCCATGATTAGGGTTTGGCTAATTTTCATTACCACGCTGACCAATGTGGATTGGTGATGGTGAGACACTTTTGTACGATCAGTCGCAGCAAACCAACCTAGTATGGGTGACTTTAGCTAGTACAGCTATGCTGACCATGGCGTTGCACAAACTCTTTTACCACGTTAAGGTATACCCAATCAGAAAGTGTGTATATATAGATATATATAATATATATATATATATATATATATATATATATATATATATATATATATACATATATATATATATATATATATATATATATATATATATATATATATATATATATATATATACACTATATATCGTACAATCAATAACTATACAACTTTTTAAATAGTACTACACAAATACCGTGAGGAAAAAACGAAGTATTGAATTTTTCATTCAAAAAGAATACTGAATTTTTTAAGATTTATCAAATGTTGCTGGCGTCCTAGGACTTCTCGGGATCCATTACAGCTCATTTCAGTCCCCTCAAGTCTGTTGTTGGCTAGTTATCTGAACTTTTCAATACAATTGGGTCGTGGGAATTATATTTTATATTTGATAAAACTTAATTTTATACTTTTTCAAATATCCAAATACTGCATAACCTAAAGGAGATTGTTTGCCAAAAACAACCTTTGGAAATATTATCATTATATCCTACGTCTTTTCTTACTTCACATTTCATAGTCCTCAGCCATGTATGCCTGGGTTTTCCATATCTTCTACTATAGTCCCTTGCGGAACCCAGTTAATAGGTTGGTTAACTAATCTCTGTTTGGGATTGCAAAGTGCATGCCCAAATATCTCCATCTTCCCCTCAACAATGATCTCATCATCGACCCCTCACCACGATTTCATCATCTACACCTCACCATGATTTCATCATCTACCCCTCACCATCATTTCATTATCTACACCTTACCATGAAATATAGTTCTGGATTATTGCTGTCGGCCCAGGAAGAAGAGCCAACATATCTTATTGACACTTTTTTCATTGAACCATTACACACCATAAAACTATGGTATTGTTGATGTCACACTCACATCATGCGCATCTCTTTTCACATCTCGAGTTACAGGCCAGTCTCAAATTCTATATTTGCACAAATGGAATCCTGCTTTTGTTTTCCTAGCAAATTAGCAACGAGGGAGAGAGAGGGGGGGGGCAACGGTTGCTAAAGTGACAGTACACGTTCATAACACCTGGGGTTGGTGCCATCCTATTCCCCTGTCGCCAAGCTCAAGGACCATCATGGTATGTCCTTGTGAAGGGATATGCCCTTCCCTTTATTCACCTGGATTATTAAGTCCCCTACTACGATATAACGATAGAAAAGCTGTAATTGCCTCGCAGTGGTCAATTGATAGCCGTCAAAGGGCTTTGATCTTTGAAAGAACTATTAACTAAGAACACTATAAAAGCACATTTAACTTTCCATATCTCTCTCTCGTTGGCATAAGATTTAATAAGCAAATATACTTTCATATGGCTCTAATGTAACCTCCAGTTTTAAACATATGCTTTGCTAAAAACTTTTACTTGTGAAGCACCCTTTGTTAAAAAAAAAAAAAAAAAAAAAAAAAAAAAAAACTAGAAAAGAAATAATAAAACTCAAAACTTAATAACGAAGCAATTCCCTTGATATGAACTTCTTCACAATATCGGTCTTCTTTAAATTATGGAATTTCTTTTGCGGCACCCAAGAACATAAACAGTAAGTCAAGATTTTGAAGGCTGGTGACATTGTGAATAGCCCATGATAAGTCTTCTGAAAGCTAACTCGGTTAGCTAGCAATTCCTTCCCTAAGATAAAGGGAATAGTAATTCCATTAAAGCTTGAAAGTTCATACAGCCTTCTCTGGAACCGAAATCCCCTCTCTTTCTTTTAAATTCTATACTATATTTCTTCCAAGACTTTTTTCTTATACGTTATAATAACAATTATAAAAACAAAACAAAACAAAAATTGGAAATCAGTACTTAAACATGTTGGCCTCTTGTCTAGTCTATGGCTATCCATCGAATCAATGACGACTATAGATTCATTAAATGATAACTTTGGTGATGATTAAATTATTGTTGCTATCGCTGATGTCACCGTGTACGACTGTGCACACCAATACTAGAATCACCGACTCGATCGCACATCTGACAGGTCCAGTTGGGGTTCAGTGGGAGGACTACCATTTTGTCTTCCTTATTTTGTCTTCGATCCTTGCATTGCTGTCTTACTATAGGATTCTTTCATAGAACGTTAGAGTGATCTGTTGGAAGCACGTGCTTTAATATCTTCTGGATTAATGTTGCATTTCTTAAGTGTTGCCTTTCTGTTATCTTTATATCTTTTCATTTGGCCCTCGGGTTTATGTCCAGTCCATCTCAACTGGCTCTTTGCTAGTGTGGCCTCTGTGCTGATTGATATGGCACGTTGTAATATTTCTGTGGTGACGTTAGACAGTCCAGATTGCTGCACCATACAGTAGGATGGAGAGACATACAGCTGCATACACTGAAACTTTGGTAAGTATCACTAGGTTTTTGTTATCGAATATTCTGGATCGAAGGCGCACTAAGTATACTAATGCTCTGCTGATTTGGGATATTATTTCTTCATCTATGTTGAGTTTGATGGAGAGCACACTGCCAACGCTAAAACAAGGCCTCGCGCGTGACAGGCTCGGGTGTCACCAGCCAAGCGTTTTATGGCATCTGTAGGACTCCAGAGTAAGGACTCTTAAAGGTGAATCGTGGATGAAACCCCTTCCTGTAAATTTGACTTCGTATACAAGACCCTCCATTAAGGACGGATCTAGGGTCTAGTTCGATCTTA
>NC_090752.1:32562372-32594872 GCF_036898095.1 Palaemon carinicauda
AGGATGCACAATGCAGCCTCAACAATGTAACATTTTTCTTAAACGTCAACTCCAATGCATCAGCGTGTGAAAGTTTGTGACGTCACCGGATGCAGGTGTCTTCCGAGATTGTGATAAAATTGCTATATCAACTAAGCATACGATATCTGTGATATCGATAATTTAATCAGTTCATATCTATACTTCACCAGAATTGGTCATCTGACCAAACCAGCTCCCTCCTGTGATGGAGATGTTTAACTCTGTTGTTTTTAAACAATAAATACTTTTTAAAGCTAATAAGATGTACTTCGTTATCCAGCTTTACACATCTTAAACAACACATACTCAATGTGTGCTTATAAAAGTAGCACACTTATAAATGGTGGCAGCGGTTAAACTCTACGAATCAGAGAAAGATCTTCAAGTAACTATAATATTAAACTCTAAGAATTAGAGAAAGATCTTCAAGACTTCAAAATAAAAGCTGTAAAACCAGAGAAAGATCTTCAAGAACTCAACGTTATCTACACGTATCTACAATTTTGACTAAGTAATATAGTCCATCGAAATATTTAACATTAATGAATGTTATGAATACAAACCGATGAACTGGATCTTCAATCAACATCCTAGGAAACCCAAGGACTGACGTTCAACGTTTGCAAAACATATCCAGGAAGCACTACATTCAATAAGAAACTCGAACGATACATCGCTAACAAAACATCAAGAGAGAGATAGAGGATGTGTCGACATCACACAGAACCATATATAAGCTAAGTACAAATTTTTGAATTCATTCCAGTTTGGGCAGTGAAGTGTAGTTATCACGAGTCGTTAGTCGATTATTACTGGGGTGAGTGAATTGCTAATCTTTTATTTCCGTTCATTAAAGGAAACTGTGTTCAACTCCGAATTCTCATCTAGAATTTTTTCTCTCTTTGTGCTAATTCCTTTTTCTTTCAGAAATTCTCGGGAAATGTCTTGGGATTAGTAACATTGATTGGGGAATTTTATTATACATATGCGTTTACGCAGTGGACGTCTGTACTCATATAGATATTTTGATAGAATTGCAAGGGGTCGAAGAGATAGGAAAAGAAATACAGCAGTCATGACTCCCCCTGTGAGCCCTACCCCTGGACCTAGTGGCGTAGGCCAGACTAATCCTCCTCCAATTGTGACGCTTGTAAATGCCAGGTCAGCAATCCTTCCTTTTCAGGGTCGGGTCAATGGGTTCTTGCCACAAAATGTGGAGTCATGGATTTCATCCGTCGATGCCCATTTAAATGCCAAACAAATCGTAGACCCTTTTGTACAATTACAAGAAGCTAAAAGTTTTATAGATTTTTCTAAGGGGGATGCGAGTGCGTATTTAAGAGGTGTTTCATTTCAAGAAGCAGTTACCTGGGATGATTTCAAAGTTAGGTTACGCGCGGTCTATGGGGGTGAGGAAGCCTTGGATGTAGTATTAACGTTACGAAATACACTTAATCAAGCCACTATGAATCGGCTTAATGTTATTGAGAGAGCAGCTCTCATAGTGATAGGCTTATTGAATATCAGGACATTTTAGGTAATTCCACTTGGGTTACTAGGGATAACATCTCCGTGAAAGATTTTTTACGATTAATGTATTTAACTTGCATGACACTTATGTTGCCTGAAGCTTTAGTGCGGTGTTTTGATAAGAAGTTAACGCCTGCAAGTACGGAATTGGATGTATATAAACAGATAAAGAAACACATGTCCAAGTGTCCAGATCTCGATCCCGTGTTAACTCAAGTTTTTGCAAAGATTGAAACAAAGCCACAAACAGTGAACGTAGTTAGTAGTCAAGTAGCGGGAATGACGTGTTATAATTGCAAACGTCAAGGTCACTTAAGCGCGGACTGCAGAACGAAATTCTGCTCGATTCATAACAGTGCAACTCATTCATATAGCCAATGTTACTCGCGTAAGACACAACAGAATCCCAGAAATACACAGTCAATTTCACAGTCAGTTCCATATGGAAATAAAAAGAAGAAACAACCAAATGTCAATGCAGTTCAGAGTCCAAAACAAACAAACACTTCTTCGAATATCGCTGAGCCTGGGTCGTCAAACCAGACCTCGCAAGGTCAGACTAATTTTCAGAATGTGTAGAGCAAAGCAAATACCACATAGTTAACTCCAGAGGGGAAGAGAGTGATGTTGGGTCAAGGTCATTCATGTCAACATCAATAGTATTGAATAATCAATTTAATGTTTTATCAGATAATTGTGAGACAATATATTTTCCTATGAAACACACGGCCGAATTAAGTAAAACAGTGCATGCTCCCGTAGATTTGCAACGAATTCATACAATAATAAGCCAAAATTAGTTACGACCAACCTTATATGCTGTAAATTTGGAACACAAATCCTTTACGTTATTTTTTGACTCTGGTAGTCCACGTAATATCATGGATTTGAAGACACATCATTTGTTGTTTTTGAACTTTCCGATTGAAAAATCCGGAATTAGACTTTCGGGTATAGGAAATAATGAATTAAATGTCATAGGCATAACTCATGTTCAGTTCAAAGTCGGTAAACGCACGTTTGCCGATACATTTGTTGTTGTAAAAAACATTAATATGTATCCAGCTGTAATTATAGGATACCCATCTATGGGAAATCAAAACATTATCGTAGCCCCTGCCAAGCACGGCGTGTATATCAAAGGGAAATTCTATAAGTCTTCTAATACCTTAAAATCAGTTTTGGATAAAAAGGAGACGACAAATGTAACCGTAACGTACGTTGAAGAACCAATAACTTGTCTCACTAATAAAGAAATAATATATGCAACCCAGCAGAATTCTCGTTCACCCGTAATATCATCTTGCACGCAATCTATCGAACCAAACGTACCTTCGAATTTAATAGTGCAAATAAAGAAAACATTACCGGGATCTGAAATATTAATCCTTTCCGACACTTTGAAAACTAACGGATTGTCTGTCACACAAGCTATTTATACAGTAGGCTCATATCAACAATGTAATATTGAAGTCTGTAATCATTTAAATAACACTTTAGTAATTCACAAAAATCAACATATCTTGGATGTAGAAGTTTATAAACATCGTATTCTTACCGTTGCTGAGATCAATCACTCTCAATCAGTTGCGGATGAATCCCTTTTGTGATCTATTAAGAATAAAATCAATAAAGACATTCAAGACAAAGAAATTCAGCAGAAAATTTTTGGACTTTTAACTAAATATCATGATGTTTTTTCCTCTACGGATGGATCCTTAGGAAAAACAGATGTAATCGAGCATCAAATAAGGTTAAAGGACAAGCAGAAAATTATCTACTGTATGTACCCTCGTACAGACTCTCTGTGAAATTCCAGAATGAAATAAATGATGAAGTAGGTAAAATGCTAGAAGAAGGAGTCATTAGGAAATCAAACAGCCCTTATAATTTTCCTTTAATAGTTGTACCGAAAAAAGATTGAACATGGCGTATCTGCGTCAACTTTCGTCGTCTAAACGAGGAGACGATCCCTGATCGATTCCCAGTGCCATGTACTGACGATATTTTGTCTTTGTTAGGACAGAATAAATATTTTACCAGTTTGGACTTACTTAAAGGCTTTCACCAGATATCATTAGAAGAAGATAGTATCCCATACACAGCCTTCAGCACAGCCAGGGGACATTATGAATTTTTACGGATGCCTTTTGGTTTACGTTGTGCTCCTATAACATTTACAAGAATGATTAACATAGTATTTGGAGACTTGTTAGGGGATATATTGCATGCCTATATGGATGATCTTGTAATCTTTTCCAACACCTTAGAAGAACATCTACGTAAGTTAGAACTAGTACTACAGAGATTAAGACAACATAACTTAAGGGTAAAGATTAGTAAGTGTGAGTTTTTCAAAACAGAATTAATATATTTGGGTTTCATGGTGTCAAGCCAAGGTCTTAAAGTAGTCCATGATAAGGTGTCGGCTATACGTAATTTTCCCATACCTACTAATGTCAAGGGAATACAGCAATTTCTGGGTTGTAGTGGATATTACAGGCGTTTTATACGCAACTATTCAATAATAGCCGCTCCTTTAACTGATCTTACGAAGAAGGGCGTAGATTTCATATGGTCTGAGCAACATCAACAGGCGTTTAATACTTTGAAAGATGAACTGTGTAGTTCTCCTATCTTAAAATTTCCTGACTTCGGTAAGGAATTCTTCATTGCAACAGACGCCTCAGACTTAGGAGTAGGAGGGGTATTGCTTCAGCAATATGATAAACAATTTTTCCCGATAGCTTTCTATTCTCGAAAATTGAGAACTTCCGAAAGTAAGTATGCAGTAATAGACAAGGAAGGGCTAGCTATTGTTAATTCACTAGTGCATTTTAAGTTCATAATTTACGGTTATCCCGTTAAGGTTCTTACTGACCATAAACCACTAACAGAGTTCTTTAAAGGCTTCAACCACAGCCCTAAACGAACTCGGTGGCATTTGATCATTCAAGATTTTGGCGCAAGAATCGGGTATTTACCTGGGAAAGCAAATATCATTGCGGATGCATTATCACGCAACCCCGTGTCATCTTGTACGGAGCCTTTAGCTGAATTAATAGATATATCAACATCCATGCCTATTGTTAAAACGATATCTGAACAAGAAGATTTAGGCTGGAGCGCTGAATTGCTACAGACTGAGCAAAGAAAAGATCGGAAAATAGAAACAATTATAAATGCTTTGAAAGGCAATCATGAGGAAAAGGAATATATAAAGTATAAGCAGCAGAATTATATAATCAAAGATAATATTCTGTGTAGGACTGTGACAAGGAAAACCCGCAATACACCACATGTAACTAACGACCAGGTAGTAGTACCAATCTCACTTATTTACACTGTCCTGAATTGGTTGCATTCAAATCCATTACATGGACACCCGGGGTTCTCATTAATGTCGCAGAAAGCCAAATCATTGTTTTTTTGGGCTCAAGCCATGTCGTCCTGATGGAAGTTCCTATAGGGTAGCTTCCTAGGGTGTATTACAACTACGGCGATATTCCCAGAGAATTTACCTTAAGGTACCCAGAATTCTAACTCCTGGAGCGAATATCCCTAATGAAAGTACCAGGGATATCGTGAAATATCAGAGGACGTATTCTTGACACGCCACATGGCAATCTGCACCCCGAACAGAGATAACACTTCGAAGGGGTCAATTGGCAAGAAAACGAAAACGAGAAAGAAAAAGGAGAGCCGTTCGCAAGGCTCTCTCTTCTCCCGTTTCGTAAGCGTGCATTGCGCCGATTCTGGCGCCATCTGTATTCCTTTTTGCGTAGCTTGACAACTCGGTGTTTTTTCCTGTGTTTCTCGCAAAATCTTGGATTTAATCGCTTTATTATGCTTTCTCCAACTTCGTCTGCCTCTGATAAGTTGAGTATTATTTCTTTTATGTATAAATGTAGGCTCTTGGTAATTTTTTAAGTGATCAATAGTAATTATCTTTGTTACAAGAGCCGTGCCTACCGGAGGCGTCCTGGACGCTGTCGCTCGCTAGGTATGAGTTTCAGTTAGCCAGAGCGACGTTCACGGCTGTTTTGCTTTAATAATTTTAGCTATTTAGCGTTACATAGGATTTCCTTATTCGTGCTTTTAGTATTGTTTGTTTTGGCGAAGTATTCGCCAATTCTGGCCTACGCTAGACCATGTAGCCTAGTCGTTTGGCCCTAGTACTTTCCTGCATGATTTTTGGGTTTCCGAGTGTTTTAAAATTTTATTGAAGCTTTAGGCAGTTTTATACATTTAAGATTATATTGATTATTTCCAAGATAGTATACGAGTGAGTTTCGGTGATTTAGGTAATCGATTCTCTTGGTGCCTAGGCTAAGTTGCCTATGGAGCCTTAGTATACTTTCTCATACTCCCCGGTTGCTTTCTTTTCTTCGGAGAAGGTATGCAATCCCTTTCCCTCTGTTTAAGCCTTGGGCTTAACCCTAGTGGTTTATCTGAATTAACTTTCGATACAACTATATTGGGGTGTTACTGTACCTTCCTGTTCCAGTAAGTCTGGCTTCAGAGAGGGGCAGAACATCAGAGTTTTTAGTCTGAGTCTGTGTTTGCCTGGCTTGGGGTTGAGCTCCCTCGCTAGTCTGACGCAGACATTGGAGGCTTAACCTCCTTAGGTCACTCCCGAAGGTTTCTGTACGAGATGATTCCTTCTTTTGTGATCTAGCAGACTAGGCCTTGTTGCTGTTCTCGGTGGGAGGATAAGATCCTTTCCCCGGGAGTAGCAACACCTTCCTTGCTTTGGTTCAGTGGGGGTTGGTAAGTATTGCTGTCCTCCCTCCTTGGATCTCCCTTAGGATAAGATGAGCTTTCTTGGCTGCGGGTGATTCTTTACTAAAGCAAGGTTGGTAGGACCCTCTTTGTCCCTTCCCCCTCTATCTCTGTAATGGCCTAGCCGTTACAGTACTGTACGTCATTCTACATCTGGACCTAGTATAGGTTAGGATGTGGAATTGACTCAGTCCCTTGCCGGCCGGCAGAGTGTGCTGGCCGGCAAAGGTCTTCTGCTTTGAGTGCTGCCCGGACCTCCCTTGGTCCCTCATCCATGTCTGTCTGTAGAGCCAGACGGCATTGGTCAGGAAGCCTGAATTAGATTCTCCCCTTCCTTATTTGCACTCTTTCAGATTGCCGGGCTTTGAGGTAGTACACTCTCTTATCCTGGCATCCATTCTGTTTTCTTCTAGTGCTGTACCCGACCCGGCTGCCGGCCTATGTGGCTGGCAGCCGGGCAGTCGGAGTTCTCTGGTTCTTTTGCTGCCGGCCGACATTGGCTGTTGCCGGCCGGCAGTTACTCCACATGCATTTGAACCAGCGATCTGCCGCCTTATAGCTGTTAAGTAGTATACTTTAAAGCTAGTTATGGTGTGTGCCGGCCGGCAAGTGCCAGCCGGCGCATTACCTTCTATACTGTACCAGTATTCTTCCGTATAGCATATACTGTAGGGAGAAAACTATAGTATAGTATTGGTACAACACTGTGTGTTCTAACACTTTTGTGTTGTCTTGCACAGCCCTTTGGTGTTGCCTTACAGATAAGAAAGTGATTTCTTTCTTGTCTATTATCCGGTATTTTAAAATCATATCTTAGGTGTGAGCTCCACCTGTTTCCTCTGGAAATTTTTCATTGGTTACTCTAGGACAGATTAACCATACGATTTTATTATCTGGAAGGCTGCAACAATTGGTTGTGCGGGAAACACAAGTGTGTGTCTTTCCTTTCTGATTTGTTATGCTAAACTGTGCATATTCAGTAATACATAGTTCACTTGATACTCATGGAAATTTCTTCTCTTTACAGGAGGACCGTCCGAAGTGCGGAAGTGCTTTCTGCAACGTCCGCAGTAAGAACTTCTGCGGACATGAGTTATGTAGGAGGCACGCAGCATGCGCTGTCTCCAAGGGTGATCTCCGGTATTGGGACCCTCAGGTATGTACCGTGTGCTCTAACCTGATTACTGAGGCTTTTGATTCCCCTAGGACGGCGGAATCAAGGGATATAGCAAGGGAGAAGCTTCGTACCTGGGTAAGGGGCTTCCAGAAGAACACCTCTGGACCTTATCTTCCAAGTGAGAAGATGAGGGCTTACCTTTTCCCTAGGGCATCAGCTGATGCAGTGATTACCCAGCCTCAAGAGGAGATCCCCCTAGTTCAGATCCCGGTGGATGCTGAAGTCGCGGTCGCCTTGCAAGACATCCAGTTGGACGACAGGATGTCAGACGTGTCCGAGCGTCTGGAGGAAGACCTCCTGGCAGAAGGCCAGGATGAAGATCAAGCCCCAGACATTGTAGAGGAAGAGGCCGACGAGGTGTCGGCTGCTCCGGTTCAGATCCCTGAACCTATTCCCTCAACATCGTCCGCTCTCCCAGTAGAGCTGGGACAGGCCCTCTCCTCCATTGTTGGAATGATCCAACAAATGCAGAAGGAGAATAATGAGAAGGCGGCTGAAATGGAACTGCAGATGCAGAAACTTGCAGCATCACGTGGGCCCCAGAAGAGGCTCAATGTGAAAGACCTTCCCTTGTGCTCAGATGCTAACCCATGGAGATATGCTGAGCACATACCGATGACGATTGGGAAGATCGTCATGTCGGATAAGTTGGGTTCAGTTCCCCTAGAGGAGGTGGAATTCTGGCCCAGCAAAGGGTCATATCCGGACTGTTATGTCCGGTTGAGCAAGGAACCAGCTTCAAAGGAGGAGACAGAGCCGAAGGAGGTCATAGTGATGGACCATGCTAAGGCTCAAGCTTTGCTTTCATCTTCGATGAAAGAGAGTGGCTTCACGAACTCAAAGGTGGCTGCATTGAGTAAGAAGCTCCCTTCCTTTGTGTCCTCTCCTGCTAGAGCCTTCCCCTTTTTGCAGAAAGGGTTTGCGGCTAAGTTAAAAGCAGTCGAGGCTGGTAAGCCTTGCCCCTCCTTGGAGGAGTGTAAACCCTTGTCGCTGGCCCTACCTATGGACCACAAGGACTGGAAGGACGTTTATCTTACCTTCTCAGTCGGGAAGTTGGAGGCTGATATTGCCGGACGTCAGTTCGGTGAGAACCTCCCTAAGCTGTCTGACTTTTTTTTGCGGAGAGAGCTCGAGACAAAAGAAAGACTGGCTGCCTCAATGTCTCTTCAGACCACTCTTGAGACGATGGCAAGTGACCCCAAGGTCCATGAAATATTCAAGGTAGTGGCCAAGACTCATCTGGCCACAGTGACGAAGGATCTTTACAGCTTCGTCAGGGCGAGGAGAGCTTGTAGGGAGTTCGTGTTCACCTCGGCTACGGTGAGGCACGAGCCAAGGAAACTAATCTCCTCCAACATTTGGGGCAAAGACCTTTTCCCTAGCGAATTGGTCAAAGAAGTTGTTGATAAGGCCGCCACGGAGAATAGAAACCTTCTCCAGAAGTGGGGCCTGTCTATCAAGAGAAAGTCTTCCCCGGATGAGGGTCCCCAACCAAAGAGGAAGACTAAGAGGAATAGGCTACCGTCTCGGCCAGCCAAGCCATTTAGACAGCAACAGCAACAGCAATTGCCGATGCCTTCAGTGCCCCAGATGGTGGCACAAACCCCGACCACATTCCAGTGGGTACCCCAGGCCGTGTCGACACAGTCCCCGGCATTCAACCCAACGTTCGAAGGGCAGTCAACTTCCTTTCGAGCAAAGCCTAGAGGAGCAGCCAGAGGCTCGTCTAGGCGCCCCTCAAGGGGAAGGGGATTCAGGGGTGGTCGCGGTCAGGGAGGCAAGACCTCAGGACAACAGTCCAAGTGAGATGATACCGGTAGGAGGGAGACTTCAGAATTTTCGGGATCGGTGGACCTTCGATCCCTGGGCCCACAGCCTACTTAAGAATGGACTGGGCTGGAGCTGGTACAGCACTCCACCCCCGTGCCCTCGGTTTTTCCAACACTCCACCCCTGTTCTGGAGGAGTACATCCGAGATCTGTTGGAGAAAAAAGTGATCCGAAGGGTAAAGTCCATCAAATTCCAAGGGAGGCTGTTTTGTGTTCCCAAGAAGGACTCGGAAAAACTCAGAGTCATTCTGGACTTGTCGCCACTCAACAAGTTCATAGTGAACTGCAATTTCAAGATGCTAACACTGCAACACATAAGGACCTTACTGCCCAAGAGGGCATTTACCGTCTCCATAGATTTGTCAGACGCCTATTGGCACGTTCCAATCAATCGTCGACTCTCCCCCTACCTAGGGTTCAAGCTACAACGAAGACTATACGCCTTCAGAGCCATGCCATTCGGGCTAAATATAGCCCCAAGGATCTTCACGAAGCTTGCGAGCGTAGCTCTCAAACAATTACGCCTAAAGGGAATTCAGGTAGTAGCCTACCTGGACGACTGGTTGGTGTGGGCAGCATCCAAGACAGAATGCTTGCAAGCTTCCCTGCAGGTGATCCAGTTCCTAGAGTATCTAGGCTTCAAGATCAACAGAAAAAAGTCTCGACTTTCTCCATCTCAAAAGTTCCAGTGGTTGGGAATCCACTGGGACCTAATGTCACACCAATTCTCCATCCCGGCGAAGAAAAGGAAGGAGATAGCTGGTTCTGTCAAGAGAATTCTAGATTCCGAAAGGATATCAAGACGCGAACAGGAGAGAGTACTGGGTTCTCTCCAGTTTGCTTCGGTAACAGACCCGGTGCTAAGAGCACAGCTAAAGGATGCAACCGGAGTTTGGAGAAGTTATGCATCAAACGCGCGAAGAGATCTGAGAAGACCAGTTCCGCTTCGTCTACGTACTCTTCTCAGGCCTTGGTCCCAAGCCAGACATCTAAAGAAGTCGGTACTTCTTCAGCCACCTCCCCCGTCGGTGACGATTCACACAGACGCCTCGAAGGAGGGGTGGGGAGGTCACTCTCATCGGAAAAAGGCCCAAGGGACTTGGTCCAATCTATTCAAGACCTTTCACATAAACTTTCTAGAAGCTATGGCAGTGCTCCTTACCTTAAAGAAAGTCTCCCCGCGTCACTCGATCCACATAAGGTTGGTGCTGGACAGCGAGGTAGTTGTGAGATGCTTGAATCGACAAGGATCAAGGTCGCCACCTCTCAACCAGGTGATGTTGGCCATCTTCCGATTGGCGGAAAAGAAGAAGTGGTACCTGTCGGCAATTCACCTTCAAGGAGTCCGCAATGTGACAGCGGACGCTCTATCCAGGTTCACACCGATAGAGTCGGAATGGTCCCTAGACGCAGGATCGTTCTCCTTCATCTTGAGTCAAGTCCCAGAACTCCAGATAGACCTCTTTGCGACGAAAGACAACAAGAAGTTGCCCCTGTACGTGTCCCCGTACGAGGACCCCTTGGCGGAAGCAGTGGACGCGATATCCCTCGACTGGAACAGATGGTCCAGGATTTATCTGTTCCCTCCTCACAACCTTCTGTTGAGGGTCCTCAACAAACTGAGATCCTTCAAGGGAGTAGCGGCAATAGTGGCCCACAAGTGGCCGAACAGCGTGTGGTTCCCCCTGGCATTGGAACTACGGTTGAAGTTTCTACCGCTACCAGATCCAGTTCTGACCCAGCGAGTCCAGAAGTCGACTGTCTGCGCTTCATTACAGAAAACCCGGACCCTGCAGCTCATGATTTTCTCTCCCTAGCGGTGAGAAAGCGTTTCGGGATTTCGAAAGCCAGCATAGACTTCCTAGAGTAATATAAGTGCAAATCTACTAGAAGGCAATACGAGTTATCTTGGAGAAAATGGGTGGCTTTTGTGAAGGCGAAGAATCCGCAGGAGATCTCGACGGACTTCTGCTTATCTTTCTTCATCCACCTCCATGGTCAAGGGTTGGCAGCTAACACGATTTCAACGTGTAAGTCTGCTTTGACAAGACACATTCTATATGCCTTCCAGGTCGACCTCGCTAACGAGATCTTTAATAAAGTTCCGAAAGCCTGCGCTAGGCTTAGACCTTCAGCACCTCCAAAGCCCATTTCATGGTCTTTAGATAAAGTTCTTCATTTCGCTTCACTGTTGAACAATGAGGAGTGTGCGTTAAAGGATTTGACCCAAAAAGTTATTTTCCTATTTGCACTCGCGTCCGGGGCCAGGGTTAGTGAGATTGTAGCCCTCTCGAGAGAGGAAGGTCATGTTCAGTTCCTGGATGGGGGAGAACTGAACCTGTTTCCGGATCCTACGTTTCTCGCCAAGAACGAGTTACCCACCAACAGGTGGTGTCCCTGGAGAATCTGCCCTCTGAAAGAAGATGCATCTCTATGTCCAGTAGAATGCCTAAAGGTCTATCTTCGTAGAACTTCAGACTTCAAGGGTGATCAACTATTCAGGGGAGAAAAGTCAGGCTCAAATTTATCACTGAAACAACTCAGGGCGAAAATCACATATTTTATTCGCAGAGCGGATCCTGACAGTACACCCGCAGGTCACGATCCGAGGAAAGTTGCCTCATCCTTAAATTTCTTTAATTTTATGGATTTTGAACATCTTCGTTCATAAACTGGCTGGAAGTCTTCCAGAGTGTTCTTTCGTCACTATGCGAAGCAAGTGGAGTAACTAAAGAGATCTGTGGTAGCAGTGGGTTGCGTCGTTAACCCTGCTGTTTAACTCTGCGAGGAACAGTGGTTTTAATTGAGACGATTAATTCCAGGGTGAGTGTGTAGTTACATACTGTGCTACAAACTAAGTGAGGGCACTGAGTTGCCCACGTTGACTGTTCCACTTCCAAAGGTAAACCTAGCATAAGTGCAGACATGTGTGCCGAGCGTTTCTAACGCTAATGTGACTGATAATTTATACAGACTTTTATGACTTTGATACCTCGGTATGTTAAAAGTGGCACTAACGTTTTTCTTTCAGATAAACAAGTTTCGGTTTACTATCATACTTATGCTTAAAGTTTTGGTTATCCTCCTCTTATATACATATATATATATATATATATATATATATATATATATATATATATATATATATATATATATATATATATATATATATATAATTGTTGTTAACCTGTCTATTTATTGTCTGTCAATAAACTTGTTCTTGAGAACCTTGCGTCTCCTTCGCCTGTGTCAATTTATTGGTATAATTGAGCATTCATTCTATGTATATTTATCTGGGATAATTCTAATAGATTGTTCCTTTATGCAAGCTAATGTTGCATTGGTTTATGCTTTCCCTTAGCGGGAGGACTCCATCCCATAAGGGGACGGTGGCGGATTTACAAGTTTCCTCCTATGCGGATATAAACCTTTGTCCAATACAAGTATTGAGCGGAGAACTGGTCGATATTTCATATTGACGCAGTGGTTCTTTACAAACTATGCTTTACTTAATATAGGGTGAGACCACTATATTGGCTTGCCTGGTATTCATACATAGGTATATGTACTCTTCGAGACTTTTCCAGAGTCTAGTAGGACTCTTCCCTGTAGGGGGCAGGAAGCTCTAACAGGGTTTATGGTTAGTTGAAAAGATGTATAACGGTAACATCTTAGGTCTCTAGGTCTAGTCGACCGGGGAAGTACCTCCGGGGAGTACGGCACGTTCTGAGAATCCACAGATACAGTAATGCTCTGGTATACTTCCATCAGGACGACATGGCTTGAGCCCAAAAAACGGATTTTGAGCGAAGCGAAAAATCAATTTTTGGGTGAGATGGCCATGTCGTCCTGATGGACCCGCCCTTCCCTTTCTATGAAAGGGCTGTAGGACCCCTCCCTACATACAGTATATGTAGCACCTCGTGTATCGCTACAAGGAATACAGAGGGCGCCAGAATCGGCGCAATGCACGCTTACGAAACGGGAGAAGAGAGAGCCTTGCGAACGGCTCTCCTTTTTCTTTCTCATTTTCGTTTTCTTGCCAATTGACCCCTTCGAAGTGTTATCTCTGTTCGGGGTGCAGATTGCCATGTGGCGTGTCAAGAATACGTCCTCTGATATTTCACGATATCCCTGGTACTTTCATTAGGGATATTCGCTCCAGGAGTTAGAATTCTGGGTACCTTAAGGTAAATTCTCTGGGAATATCGCCGTAGTTATAATATACCCTAGGAAGCTACCCTATAGGAACTTCCATCAGGACGACATGGCCATCTCACCCAAAAATAGATTTTTCGCTTAGCTCAAAATGCGTTTATTGGCATACGATGCTTACAGATATAAAAAGACACATAGGTAATTGTCGCACATGTCAGGAAAACAAAGGGCATACGAAAACACCTGTCAGCCTAGGAGCTTATCCTGTGCCCAATCAACCCTTTGAAAGAATACATTTAGATTTGTTAACAGGATTTTACGAGTAAGACAGAGGAAATAAGCACCTCTTAGTAATTATAGATGCTTTAACTCGATATACAGAACTAATAGCGCTTAAAACTAAAACTGCGATTGAATGCGCTAGGAAGTTTTACGAGTGTTACATTTGTAAACATGGAATTCCACACATGATAATCTCAGACTCGGGTGGTGAATTTAATAATCACTTTCTTACCTCATTGTGTGAATTCCTCAGCATAAAGAAAATAAATACCATGATATATCACCCAGAGTCGAATGGGCTAGTGGAAAGAGCAAATAGGAAAATTTTAAATATATTAAGGGTAACACTAGGGGGATCAGACCCCAACTGGGATATTGCAATACCGGCGGCACTGAGTACTCTGAATCATTCATATCATATATCAATTAAAATGTCACCGCATGAAGCATTGTATGGTACCCCAGTTAGAACGCCTTTCCATGTATTAACGCCTACAACTAATCTATCAAATCCTTTAAAAGAATGTATAAATGCAAGTATAAGTCGATATGATATCCTTCGAAAGAATTTAGAAGAATCACAAATCATAATGAAAAGGAATCATGATAAAACAGCGAAACCAACTAAAACATATACCGTGGGTGATAACGTATATATTCAAATCAATGTACGAAAAGGACTCAATTATAAACTAACACCTAAGTTTGAAGGCCCATTTAACATTTTGGAAACATTAACGGCCAATAGGTTTAGAGTTCAAAACGTATCCCAACCCACGGATGAGAGAATAGTACCATTGGCTCACATAAGAAATTAAAAAGAAAAGAGAGGGAAAGAAGTGAGGGAAAATTTTTTTTATTTTATGTGATTAAAAGTTTTCTTCTTAATACAGGAGTAATTACATATATTTTTCTTGTTACAGGTTTCCAAGATGAATTTTTTGTTGTTGGGAGTGATATTGTTCGCTCAGACATTTTTCTCGTGTGGGATGAGCTCTAAAACTAAAAGTATAAATTTTAAATATGGCACTATAGTTGAAAGACAAGAAGACGTTTTTATTACATCAACCAACGTAGTTGGAGAAGTGAATATGCAAGCAATTTTTCTTCAAGAGAATGATGTCACTAGCTTAAGAACCGCCATTTCAAGGTTTTCTGCCTCATTGGATGAGTTGCATAGAAGACATTTTCATTTGACTACAGAGAGTTTGCTTGGATCAACATTAAAAGTTGCAGAGATGCTATCTGATGACTTGAAAAATAAGACTTACGAGACAGGATCTTTGGCTTATGACCTTTTGATGTGGACTGTAGGACACGAACATAAAGAAAAACGAAATCCGTTTATTTATGCTGCAATACATCTTTGGGTCTATTGCAAGTTTAGGTTTAGGAATTTCCAATCGTCTTAAAATTTGTAATCAAAATAAGAAAATTGTGTTCTTGACTCATGAAGATGAATTGATTATGTCAGAACTAAGGAATCAGTTAGCTTCAATCAATAAAATTATGGATTTAGTAAATGAACATTCAAATAATATCATTCAGATTATGGAAGTACAGGATTTGTTGGCAACGTTAACGTATTATGATTCAAAGATAGATCACATACATAACAGAATTGCACATTTCATTGAGAAATCCAAGGATTATGTAGAAGCTATCACGTTAGCAACTAAAGGTGTACTGTCGCCCCATTTGTTGCCTATAAATTACTTAAAGTTAATTCTGAAGAACGGAAGGGATAAACTAGGCTATGTTCCTTTGTTAGCCGAACATAGGTTAGAATTTTATTACAGCCTAATTACAGTAAACGTTGATAATAACAAGATTAGGATTACAATTCCCTTTGATTCTTCTGATGCCTGGCAATCTTACAGGATATCACTATTTCCGACTTTCATGACGAATCACTCAAATCCAGTAATATCCAGTTTGACAGGACACGTATTGATTTCCCCAGACAAGGAAACATATACGGTCATTAAAGACTTAAATCAATTAACTCACTGTTCAGACGCAATGGATAGAAAAATATGTACAGCTGACTCATTTGAATTCCATAAAAACTTAATGGATTCATGCGAGTTAGGTATAGTGCTAGACGGTGCTCTCTCCCATACAAGTGAAAATTGTCTGGATAAGCTTTATCCCTTTGACAATAATGAGTTCAATTGCAGACTGAACAATGGCTCGTGGATACGATACGACAAGGACGGCTTCAATGTATCATGCCCTGACGGATCCACGTCCTTCGCCCACATCTTCGTTGCAGCAGATGGTTGTATCGGGACTTCCCCTAATTCCATGGTGACTGGTCTACGGACAGTCATCAGAGAACGAGCCTACTTCGCGAACTTCACGTGGACTTCTACAATGCCAGCACTACCTCTCCCGTACAACAGACAGGTTGCCAAGCGGTTGATGAAACTAACCGAAATGGACCACCTGTCACTGACTTATAAGGAAATCCTTCACCCCATACTACTAGCAGGACTGGTTATCACGGTGTTGATATTTATCGCCGTGAACATCCTTGTTTGGCGTAGGTTACGGCACAGCAGGAAGCTACAACAGAACGTTTCGCCATTTCCAGACAAAACTCCTTATTTAATTCAGTTTAAAGCCGTTTGAAGTGGCCACCTCATTCGCTAAAGGAGTAAATTGCTCTGGAAAGTGTGTTTGTAAGAAAAGCTGTTAGTACGCTAGTAATATGTAATTGAAGAAATTATCTACATTGCATTGTTAAAAATACATTTAAAACAACATTTAAAAAAATATAAATCATTTTTTCTCTCGGCATCTAATAAATATATAAGCCGGAATGTTAAAAAGAAAAGAGAAAAAAAAATTAAATTAACAGAATCTATGGGCATCTAATAAAATATATCAGCCCTATATATAAATATATATATATATATATATATATATATATATATATATATATATATATATATATATATATATATATATGTACGAAACCGTGGTACGTGTACGTACCAGGAATTCATGTTTGTGCACTAAAAAATTGAATTTTTACCAAGGTAACAAATATTTTTATTAGTTACCGTATTATGTTAATCTATGTTTCTGACAAAGGTAACAATTATTCTTTAATAAGTTACCGAATCATATGTATGTCAGTAGTTTTTTTTTGGTACCATATAATCATTTGCTAGCAATGTACCATATATATGATCTTTATTTTATCATGCATTTTTTTTCTTTGCTTTGGTAATATCTTTTCATATGCATTATTGTTATTATTTTTTGATGTGCCTATTTGGACATTCGTCCTCGTTTGCTTATGGCTAAAGTTAAACAAAGAATAATACATATGTCCAGTCACGCCTAGTAAACATGTTTTGGCTTGTTAAATTTTTTTGAAAAAATTGAGATAGCTGGCCGAGCTTATGTAATAAGTGAAATAATTATTATTACATGTTTAAAACACATGACGTAATATGTCATTTTGGATGAAGATGCTAGCCTTGGGATTTGCTGTAGTCACCCAAATCATAAACAGGATGCACAATGCAGCCTCAACAATGTAACATTTTTCTTAAACGTCAACACCAATGCATCAGCGTGTGAAAGTTTGTGACGTCACCGGATGCAGGTGTCTTCCGAGATTGTGATAAAATTGCTATATCAACTAAGCATACGATATCTGTGATATCGATAATTTAATCAGTTCATATCTATACTTCACCAGAATTGGTCATCTGACCAAACCAGCTCCCTCCTGTGATGGAGATGTTTAACTCTGTTGTTTTTAAACAATAAATACTTTTTAAAGCTAATAAGATGTACTTCGTTATCCAGCTTTACACATCTTAAACAACACATACTCAATGTGTGCTTATAAAAGTAGCACACTATATATATATATATATATATATATATATATATATATATATATATATATATATATATATATATATGTTTATATATACAAATATATATATATATATATATATATATATATATAGATACATATATATATATATATATATATATATATATATATATATATGTATCTATATATATATATATATATATATATATATATATATATATATATATATATATATATATATATATACTATATATATATATTTCTTATTCCTGATTTAGAATTAATCTTTGTCACTGTCATTCTATTAGTTCTTTATGCATGTTGCATAAGATTTTTCATAACTCTTACCATCCTTTACATTCAGATCTTCCTGAACAATTCCATCCTGTTCGTAATACTAGGCAGGCAGTTAACTACTGCACTGTACTTGTTCAGTAGCTACTTTCCTCTTGGTAAGAGAAGAGACGCTTTACTATGGTAAGCAGCTCTTCTAGGAGAGGAACACTCCAAAATCAAACTATAGTTCTCTAGCCTTGGTTAGTGCCATAGCCTCTGTACCAGGGTCTTCCACTGTCTTGAGTTAGAGTTCTCTTGCTTGAGAGTACACTCGGGCACACTATTCTTTCTCGTTTCTCTTCCTCTTGTTTTGTTAAAGTTTTCATAGTTCATATAGGAAATATTTATTCAAATGTCATTAGTCTTAAAATATATAATTTTTCCTTGTTTCCTCCAGCCTTCTCCATCATGAGGCTCAATACTACACAGTATTCTAGAAGTTTTATTCCAGCTGTGCCCAAGTTGTGGAATGATCTTTCTAATCGGGTGGTTGGATCATTAGAACTTCAAAAGTTCAAAGTTACAGCAAATGTTTTTATGTTGAACTGGCTGATATAAGTCTTTTTAGAGTATATATATGACATATCTGTTTTGACGTTGTTACTGTTTTAGAATGATTTATTGTTAATTCGTTCTCATCATTTATTTATTTCCTTATTTCCTTTCCTCACTGGGCTATTTTTTCCTGTTGGAGCCCTTGGGCTTATAGCATCTTACTTTTCCATCTAGGGTTGTAGCTTGGCTAGTAATAATAATAACAATAATAATAATAATAATAAAATATATTTATAAATATATATATACATATATATATATATAGTAGACCCCCGCCATACGACATTAATCCATTCCGGAGTTGGTATCGTATAGTGAAAATGTCTTATGGCGGGCAATAGAATAGCTAATGCGTGCAAAATCCCAGGTAAAAACATTGAAAATTAGTACGTAACAAAATAGTATAGTAAGCACTGTACTACAGTATACTTATATATAATATACATGTACTGTACAGTATATAATTAAATAGCATTACAGGTACAAATAAAAATTACTGTATATACTGTACTGTAAAGGAAAAATTAAATTTTATTTACCTTTGGAGTGACGTGACTTGAGCTGCTAGTGGGTGGAGGCAGAGGGGGGAGGAGACGGTAGATATAAAAACGTGTCAATGCTAATTGTGTTATGTACACTTAATAATAAATTTATTCTTACTATCAAACACTTAAAATTAAAAATGTTTTTTTTTATTATTTTTGTCTTTTGAAATTTTACATTACTCTTTTTTAGCTTTTTTAATAGAATCACTAATATTTGCTTTCTGACACTTCTCTTTTGGCGAAATATCTATCCAAAGAAGCCTGTTTCTGACAATTCCTCAACATATTTCTAAAATTACTTATACACTTGTCATTAACACTCTCCATAAGATGACCTGTGTGAAGTTTTTCTGGGTGTTTTTTATCAATGAAACTCGTAAGGTTTTCATACCAACCAATAGCTTGATGTTGTTTCTTCAGTTCCCCTCCCCCCCCCCGTCCTCGCCACCACTAGAGCTGTGCTCTTCTTGAATGATGGTCAAGTGCATTGCCTCCAACTTATTCGAGTCTTCAGTCGTAAGCTCCTCCCTGTGCTACTCGATAAGGTTATGGACGTCAGCCTCATCGACAACAAGCCCCATGGACCTCCCAATGGAAATTATTTCCTCAACATCACCCTCAGGGGCAGGATCATTAACGGCCTCGTCTTCGGTTGAGGGATCGAAACCTTCAAAGTCTCGTTCTGCCACAACAGCTGGCCATAGTTTCTTCCATGAGGAGTTCAAGGTGCGCCGTGAAACCTCATTCCAAGCTTTGTCGATCATCTTCAGGCATTGAACGATGTCAAAATGCCCCTTCCAATTCACGGAGGGTGAGTTGAGTGCTTTCGGTCATTTCAAAGCATTTTTAGAACAGATGCTTCGTATAAAGCTTCTTAAAGTTGGCAATCACTTGCTGGTCCATAGGCTGGAGGAGAGGGGTGGTGTTTGGTGGCAGATAGAGAACCTTGATGAAGGAGAAGTCAGGATGAATGATGTCCTCGAGGCCAGGAGGGTGAGCAGGGGCATTGTCCAGTACCAGGAGACATTTGAGAGGAAGATTGTTCTCTTCTAAAATGTTCTTGACAGCAGGACCGAAGCAGACATTTATCCACTCAATAAATATGGTCCTCGTGACCCAGGCCTTAGCATTAGACCTCCAAAATACCGGGAGCCTCTCCTTCGTGATATTTTGTACCTTGAAGGCATGAGGATTCTCTGAGTGGTATACCAGTAGGGGCTTAATTTTTAAGTCCCCACTGACATTTGCACAAAATGCGAGCGTAAGCCTGTCCTTCATCGGTTTATGGCCAGGAAGTTTCTTTTCTTCAGCTGTGATATATGTAGGGCGGGGCATTTTCTTCCAGAAAAGGCCAGTTTCATCACAGTTAAACACTTGCTGAGGAATGTAGCCTTCTCTGGAAATTAATTTCTCAAACTTCTTGAGGAATTCTTCTGCTGCTTTCTTGTCAGAACTGGCCGCCTCTCCATGTCTGATGACTGAGTGAATACTAGTCCTCTACCTAAAACGATCAAACCACCCATAAGAAGCCTTGAACTCTTGGGGGGCTTGCTGCGACGTTCCTTCATTTCCGCCATCTCTCTGGGCTTCCACGAGATCGGCGAAGATGGCGCTCGCCTTGTGCGAAATTACCGATTGCGTGAGTGTATCACCAGCGATTTCCTTTTCTTTAATCCACAGTAAAAGGAGTCTCTCCATCTCGTCGTTGATTGAGGTCCTTCTACTGGCAAGGACAGTCATGCCTTTAGAAGACTTACCTGCTTTAATGGCTTCCGTGTTCTTGATAATTGTACCAATCGTGGACTGGTTACGGCCATACGTAGTAGCGAGGGTAACGATGCGCATGCCTTCTTCGTATTTCTTTATTATCTCAAGCTTCATTTCCATAGTAATCATCTTCTTACTTCTCCCTTTAACATCACTAGCAATCTTGGGTCCCATGGCTAACGAATTAAAGTTAGAATTAAGCACTAAAATGCACAAAAAATACGATATCGCAAGCACTCACACGAGATCAAGTCTTTACGAAACGCACACGAGATTCTGAATTGGGTGCGCGTACAACAAAAAGAGAGAGAGGCAACATCTATCTAAGGCATTGTGGGATGGATTTCGGCCAATAGCGTATCGGCATCTTAGTGACGCCGTGACGCCAACCAATGGCAGACCAGCTTCTTGGTGACGTATGCAGTGACGTATGACCATGGTGGTAGGCTAGTGACTCGCACAGTCGTACGCGTAAAAACCGCCAAGTTTGAATTTTGGAATTCGATGCCGTAAGGTGGGGAAAATGTTGTAACGAGGGGACGAAAAAACACCGTAATGTGAAAAAAAATGTAAGCTGGGGACACTGTACCCTAGAGGTCTAATGTGTGTATATATATATATATATATATATATATATATATATATATATATATATATATATATATATATATATATATATATACTGTATATGGGGTGCACGATAGCGGCCACCTATATGTATTACATTGGCTAACTTATAATGCGGTTGTGTAAGGGGGGTCGCAGGAGGGAGTTAGCCGCCTCGTTAGGTAAGTAAGTAAGGACACGGCTTGTAGGTTAGGTTAGGGGGGAAAGTTTAGGTTAGTTGATGTCCATTTTTAATCCATGCAGGAGGAACTGGCCGCTGATATACAAAGGCTCCCTGATATATATATATATATATATATATATATATATATATATATATATATATATATGTATATATACTGTATATACGTGTGCTTGTGATATATGTTCATTTAAAATACCACGTGTAGCAAACTCACGATTCAGCTATCACGGTGGAGATGGGTTTATTTCCAAGTCTATGAACAGATTCCTGAATTCAACAGGAATATGTACAGGGACTTGTCATAAACTTTCATCTCTCTTGATAGCTCAGTCGGTAGAGTCGTGCTGGCATGGTTTCTCGCCCACAGGTGGGGGTTCGAATCTCCACCCGTCAAGAAGCTGTTACCATAAAATTAATTCTAAGTCGATATATATTCCCAAGATAGAATTCGGTATTAAATGCCTTTCGTGGGTGATATTTACATTGATTAAAATCACGCGTGCTTGTGATATATGTTTATTTGAAATACCATGTGTAGCAAACTCACGATTCAGCTATCATGGTGGAGATGGGTTTATTTCAAAGTCTATGAACAGATTCCTGAATTCGACAGGAATATGTACGGGGACTTGTCATAAACTTTTATCTCTCTTGATAGGTCAGTCGGTAGAGTCGTGCTGGCATGGTTTCCGGCCCACAGGTGGGGGCTCAAATCTCCACTCGGCCAGAAGCTGTTACCATAAAATCAATTCCAAGTGGATATATATTCAGAAGATAGAATTCGGTATTAAATGCCTTTCGTGGTTGATATTTACATTGATTAAAATCACGTGTGCTTGTGATATATGTTCCTGAGTGTGTATATATATATATATATATATATATATATATATATATATATATATATATATATATATATATACACACATCATATTAGGATCGATCCCTAGTCTCTTTAAATGAAAGGCAAAGTGGCTATCATCCATGCCCCCAGAACCTCTAAAAGAAGTTGGAACCTAAGTGCTCACTGCATTTTAGGATTTACCAGCTAATACCACAGCATAATACCAGCAAGTTTTACCCAACTTCCCTACACCACCAGCCGAACTAATTGAGAGCTTTTAATTAGAATTACCCCTAATGATTAAATATATGGATGAAACTCAACACAATATCGTGCACAAATAGAGGTTCTAAAAGAAGTCACAACCTATAAGAAGTAAATCGTGAAATGCGATTAGCACTTAGATTTCACCATCACTCAGAGACTCTGGTGGCGTGATTGACAACGTCTTGCCTTTCATTTGAGAAGAATAGCATCGATCCAAATATGAGGTAGAAATTTATATGTATTTGAACATGATATTGTGTTGATTTTTGTCTATATATCTAATCCTTAGGGGTAATTTTAATTAAAAAGTCTCAATTAGGTCGCCTGGTGATGTAGTTAAGTAGGGTAAAACTCTCTGGTATGAAAAACGGTAGTCTCACCTATTGGAAACGTCCCTGTCTACCAGACTGGGTTTGAATCCCTAGCTTGGGGGGTGAAGAGGCTTGGGCGCTAATCATTTGTATATATGGTCCGTCTTTATGACATTGCCCTGCTAGGTAGGGCATTATCGCTGTTCCCTAACTCTGCCACTCATGAGCGAACTTAAAACCTTTAATGACGTAGAAATTTGTTGCTATTTGAGCGCGATTTTGTGTTTATTTTCATTCAAGTACAATAAACAGATATGAATTTTTTATATTTTTTTTTTTACGTTTACAACTAATATACTGTGTGTGTTTGAAGCTTCTTTTAACGAAAACTAAATGGGACTCAGTTTGCCTACAAAAATTTTGTCTTATATATTGAGACATCACCAATACAAAAAAAAAATATATATATATATACATATATATATATATATATATATATATATATATATATATATATATATATATATATGTATACTGCATATATATATATATATATATATATATATATATATATATATATATATATATATATATATATATATATACATATATGTATATATATTGTGACGGCGCCGAGTAAGGGTGTGAACTCAAAGACAGATTGGAAACGACTGAGTTCACACCCTTACTCGGCGCCGTCACATTGGTGACCCCGGAAGTCGACTCGCTCCCACTGCCTTCCACCCCCACCTCCCTCGCCCCTCCATCGTTGGTACTATGACGGAGACTACATCAGTTGGCGCCGCGGCCGCCCCATTGAAACTTTCACCGTTCGCCACCGGAGAGGCGTTTGCTTGGTTTCAACGCGCTGAAGTCCACTTTCGTATCAGGGGCGTGACTCGCTCAACCACCAAAGCGGATTATGTTCTCGCGGCGATACCCGAGGACACCTTCCCAGAAATATCCGACTGGCTTTGTGAACAAGGAGACACCCCAATAGCGTATGACGCCCTCAAATCATACCTTCTGCAGCAGTACTCGCCGTCGCCAGCCGCCCGTATAGCAAAGCTTTTTCAGCTCTAGCAACAACCGTTGGGGGACCAAAGGGCTTCGCTTGCCCTCAGGGAAATGACCAGTATCGCTCACCTTCAACCTGCTGCAGACGGCTCTCCTCGTGAGGTGAACCTACTCCGTGCCCTTTGGATACACCGTTTACCTGAACCTGTACGCGCTGCCATACCCGATGTCGATAGTTTACCCATAAAGGACTTGATGACCAAAGCCGACGCCCTTATGGACAGCCACTTCAAGACCTCCATCAACGCCTCAACCCCTGACGACGAGGATGCCTATTCAACGTCAACCGAAGCTGACATGAATGCCGTAGGACATACACACCTACCCCGTGACGTGCCGAAGCGGCGACACAGCCGCCCACCACCCACCAATCGCTCGCGCCCCAATGAACGACTTCTACAGCCACTTACTACCTCCCATCCGCCGCAGTGTTGCTACTACCACTTTAGATTCGGGGCAACCGCGAAGAAATGTGCCAAAGATTGTCAGTGGCCAAAAAACGTGTAAGCAGGCCATCGCTTGTGGCGGTGGCCTCCCATGTTTCTAATCTGTTCTTTTTACAGGATGCAGGAACGGGCGTGCGATTTTTGGTAGACACGGGTGCTTGTCGTTCTCTTTTGCCAAGGAAACTCTTCAAGGCACAACGTAGTCTGTCTACATCTGCCGACGTCCGCTTGGTAGCTGCCAACGGATCTGCTATACTCACCTACGGTTACGAGAACCTCACATTATCGTTCGGAAACGGTAAATTCAATTGGAAGTTTCTCGTTGCTGACGTCACAATGCCAATCCTCGGTGCGGATTTCCTCTCTCATTTCCACCTTCTGGTCGATGTCGCCCACCGACGATTGGTCAACGCAGACTCGTACTTGTCGACACCTCTTCAACCCGCCCCCTCTAACCTCGCTCTCCACATCAGCGCACCCACGGATGCCTACGCCCAACTCCTCACGTCGTACCCGGAAGTTTTCCGTCCAGAACTTCGCCAAACGCCCACGGTTCCTGCCAAGCACGGTATTTATCACCATATCAAGACAACAGGACCCCCAGTCTTCGCAAAATTCAGATGTCTGGCACCGGAACGATTGGCAGCCGCCAAACAGACGTTCGCCGAAATGGAGAAAATGGGCCTTTGCCAAAAGGCCTCCAGCCCATGGTCGTCACCCTTACACATCGTTCTGAAGAAAGACGGCTCCCTCCGTCCGTGCGGGGATTACAGGCGCCTGAACATGCAAACAGAACCGGATCACTACCCCCTCCCAAACATTGCCGATGTAACCTCCTACCTGCACAAAGCGAAGGTTTTCTCTACGCTCGACCTCTTGAAGGGGTATTATCAGGTGCCTATGAACCCAGAAGACATCCCCAAGACCGCCATCACCACTCCGTTTGGCACATACACCTTCAATTACTCCTGTTTTGGCCTTCGTAATGCTGGGGCAACGTTTCAACGTCTCATGGATGGGATCTTAGGGGACCTCCCTTTCTGTGTATGTTATGTGGACGATATACTTGTGTTCTCCTCCTCAAAAGAGGAACACCTCCGTCACCTGCGCATCGTGCTCAACCGCCTGCAACAAAATGGCCTTGTAGTCCGGTACGACAAGTGTACCTTTGGCGCCAACGAAGTGTCGTTCTTAGGGCACCGTATCACTCCTGAAGGAGTCCATCCCCTCCCTGAGAAGGTAGCAGCCGTTCAGAATTTCCCCGTGCCCTCGACCGTCAAAGCTCTGCAGGAATTCTTGGGCATGATCAACTATTATCACCGTTTTCTGCCAGCCATTGCCGCCACTCTTGCTCCCCTCTACGCCTCCCTCAAGGGCAAGCCAAAGGACCTGAAGTGGGGTCCCCTTCAAGAAGCAGCCTTCTGCAATGCAAAGAAGGCCCTATCAACTGCTGCGGATCTCACTTTTCCTATCCCACACACCCCTCTCCTTCTCTCCACCGATGCCAGCAACGTCGCTATTGGTGCAGTACTCGAGCAGGTGGTCAAAGGCTCGCCCCGCCCATTGGCCTTCTTCAGCAGAAAACTGTCCAAGGCAGAATCGGGTTATTCTACCTTCGATCGAGAATTGCTGGCGGTGCACTTGGCTGTCTGTCACTTTCGCCATTTCTTAGAAGGTACGCCCTTCGTCATTCGCACAGACCACATGCCTCTGGTGCACGCCTTCACTCGACAGTCTGACGCCTGGTCCGCCCGTCAACGCCGACATCTCTCCGCCGTGGCTGAATACGATTGCATCCTGCCTTTTAGTCACAACCCTCTCTCGGCCCGTCACATATATATATATATATATATATATATATATATATATATATATATATATATATATATATATATATATATACATATATATATCATCAGTTAGGCCAAGACCACTGCAGGAAAAAGTTCCGTCATATTCTTGAGTCTGTTTATGGTCTTCCTATGCCAGTCTATAACTTGAATTTTCTTAGCTCGTCAATCGTCGTCTTATCTTCCTTCCCCTACTTAATTTGCAATCTCTAGGGGTCTAATCTGTTATTCATGATTTCACTCTATTATCTTTCATTCTCAATAAATGTCCTGTCCATGTCCATTTATTTTCCTTATATGTTGTTAGAATATCCTCTACTTTAGTTTGGTGTCGTCTCCATGTTGCTCTTTTTCTGTCTTTTAGTGTTATTCCCATCATTTTTCTTTCCATAGCTATTTGAGTTGTAACTAGTTTAGGTTCTAAAACTTTAGTGACGCTCCAAGTTTCTGATGCATAAGTTAATATTGGTTGGATCATGCAATTAAAAAAAAAATTAAAGAAAGTGGCATTCTAACTTTCGTATTCTCATTTTATTTACCAAAAACTCTCCATCCCTAGCTTATCCTTCTTCTAATTTCGGTCTCATGTCTCGGGGAAACAATGTCTGTCCTAATTATGTATATTCATTAACAATGACTAAAGGTTCGTCCATAACCCTAACTTACTGTCTGCATTTTCATTGAACATTATTTTATTTTTACTCATATTCATGTTCCATCTTACATTTTGCTTTCTCTGATTAAGGCATATTGTTAATTCCTGTATTTTCCCAATCTAAATTCTTAACGTCTTCTAGGCATACTGTGAATAATTTAGGAGAGATTGGATCTCCCTATCTAACTCCTCTCTCAAATGGAATTTTCTCAATACCTATGTAGCTTTACGATTGCTGTACTTCTCAAATAGATATCTCCAAGTGCTTTAACATAAGATATATCTATTCCTGATCTTCGAAGTGCTTTCATTATTACTGAAGATTTAACAGAGTCAAAAGCTTTCTTATAGTCCATAAATACCATACGTAGTGGTTTCTCATTTGCCGTTAGCTGATTAATTACATAAAAATGGTTAGTTGTTGAATGCTCGCTTCTAAAGCCTACCTCCTCTCTTGGTTGACTGAAGTCACGCTGTCTTTCTATTCGGCATGATATGATCAGAGCAAAAATAAGGGAACACTAAAGAGAGGAAAATCATCAAGTTAATAACAAGAATACTTTGAACAGGGCACCAAGAGATAATGGCTTCGAAAGATTAAAATGGATATATCGTCAAAAAAAGAGATGGGGTGATGAAAATTTCAGAGGATTTCTATTCAATGCTATATAATAGTGATATAAAAAATAACTTTGGCCTTAGAAATAATGAAACACCCAATGCAATAGGAGAAGTAAAGAAAGATATAAAAGGCATTAAAAGAGGTAAAGCAGCAGACTATGGTCTGTAAATTGATTTAATAATAGATGGAGGATATTTCATAATAGTAAAAATCGCTGAAATTTGGACAAAATGTCTGCAAGAATGACTAGACCCACAGCTTAGAAAAACTTTACCATTATGCTAATTCACAAAAAGGGAGACACAAAAGACCTGAAAAATTACCGACCATTAACTTAATTCTCAGTAATATTCATCTATGTATATATGTATATGAGACACAGAATTAGGAGGAGAACAACAAGGGGAATTTCTAGCAGTGAGCTCTGGTAGGACCTGGCTAACACCACTCGTATTTCAGAAAAAGATTTTTTTGTCAACATATAGAGCGACACGTCGCTTCTGGAGGATCACATCTGCCGACGGAATCTTTTTAGGACTCCGGAGAACGAATCATAAATTGTGGCTCCCTTTATATGGTGGGTAGTTGCGTTGCCCTTTTTCGTGAAAGTAGAGATTTTTTTCTGAGGGCATTACGGGTGGATGGGTGACGTCGGAGGGGCTGTGGCATCCATATTTTTATCCTAAAAGGGAACTTTTCTGATATGAAAGGAAAAATAAAGGAGGAATTTTGCAAGAGGGATTCATCATATATGACTTTTTTCATTTCTATCATAACAGGAAAGCTCGGCAATTCACATATATGATGTGACATGCATCAAAACGTTAATCTTTCTCTATAGTTATATAATATATATATATATATATATATATATATATATATATATATATATATATATATATATATATATATATATATATATATATATATATATATATATATATATATATATATATATATATAGATCTAGATAGATATATATAGATATATATAAATTTGTATACATATATAAATATATGTGTGTATATCTATATATATATATATATATATATATATATATATATATATATATATATATATATATATGTGTGTGTGTGTGTGTGTGTGTGTGTGTGTGTGTGTGTGTGTAGGACCACCTCCCATCCCCTTCTGAAGACAAATAGTTATAAATCTTAAAAGTGAGTCTAAAAAGGGTTGTAAGACAAAAAGAAAAACACATTAGTCTCCACGAAAATTAACAACATAGAAGTGGTTCGTTTATATCCTTTAACAACGTATTAACGATTATTACATTATTTTCGGCAATATCTATAAACCAATCTAATTTAAAATTACTGTAATAAACATGAAAATTCATAAAATTTTCAAATAAAACCGGTCCAACCAGTTTTCGTCTGTGTATCAGGCATTGTTATCAATGTCCCCATGTTTTATTAAATCTATTGGATGATTTTCCCGCGTATGTTTAAAAGCAGTGTTATTTTCGTCTTCTCTTCTAAAGGACTCTTCTATACAGACCTTATCGCACGTTCCACATGGTAATTATATATATATATATATATATATATATATATATATATATATATATATATATATATATATATATATATATATATATATATATATATGCTTTATTTCCTGAAGTTTCTTTCCTGATTTTGTCAACGTATTTTTAACAGTCAAGTTCTTTTTGTACACCTAAACTATTTTTCCATTTTTCAGGCAGGTGTCGAGGAACGTGTTGTCCTGGCCTCTTTGTGGAATGACAAGAAGACCTTCATCATCCTTTCGAAATGATTCTTTATCCTTTACAACATAGTTTGTTTTCCTTGCTTTCTGTTGGGCCTTTTCAATAAACTCAGAATCTGAAAACCTTTTAATGATGATAACAATGTTGATACACCGCGAAAACTAGTTAAAGTTGTTTTTATAAAGAATTCTAAGAATTTCCACATTTATTAGAGTAATTTTAAATTATATATTTTTTTAATGATATTGTCAAAATGTAACAATTGTTAATGGGTTGTTGAAGGATGTAAACTAACCACCTCGAATGTTGTTCATTTTCGCTGGTAACGTAACTAACGAAATTTTTTTGTACATCATTTTAAAATGTATAATTATTTTTTTTCTGAAGTGGAAGGGAGACGGTCCCTCCGATAACTAAGAATAATATCCTCTCCGTAAGTGAAGGTTTATCTAATTTTATCGTGCATATATATATATATATATATATATATATATATATATATATATATATATATAGTATGATATTGCCGTTTTGTAAATGAATGGTTCCTTTAACATACTCATGGCGTACACACAACCTAGGAGCCTCAATTGTCTTTCATTACTGTTAGTGTCCTTAACGAAATCCAACATTGCGGTCTGAGTGGCGCTTGCCTAACTTGGCCTACAAAACTCAATATTTACCAGGTGAAATCCATTCCTCTTCTGAAGTAGAACCACCTCCTTAGGCTGTAAAATAAGCGTTTTTCGGGATGAATTTGGATTCCAGTTTCTTTGAATACGAGGATTATAATAGGTTTGCACTAGACAGCTGAGGTGCGTAATTGTAAATACTGGAGTTCTTAATTAAATATTAAAACATCAGTTTATCATCTGAAATTCTAATCGACCTATTCAAGCTAAGGAATATTAGCATATATATATAAAAAAAACGTATGATTTAAGCCCATCTGATGGAAATCCATTAGATTACAGCTCAGAAATATCCAGAATTCTATTGGAATTCAAATTTCCCGATTTAATTCTGGAATAACCCTCCACCTGCTGGAACAGCTAAAGTTTCCAACTTGGCAATATCTTTGGGCAATCCAATTAATATTAGTCTATAGGAACACCAATTACAATATTTCTGCTCTGGAATATAACCCACTAAGATAGATTTATTATTTAAAGATTTTAGCTCTGGAAAATGAGAGGATCTACTGGAATTGGAAAGATATCTTAGAAAGTATCCGTATATCAAATCTAATTGGAAGTCCAATAGTCAAATGTACAAGAATTCGCTGGATTGGAGATTAGCTTAGGACTGTCGATGCTTTATCTCATTTGTTAAGATTCCATCTCAGGAATATTACATATCTGTAACTTTAATTTAAATATTCCATTTCGGGAATATTCAACACCTGTAACTTATATTTAATTATTCCATCTCAGTAATAATCCAATCCCTGTAGCCTTAATTTAAAGATTATATCGCAGGAATATTCCAAACCCTGTGACTATATTCTAAAGATTACATCTCAGGAATATTCCAAACCCTGTGACATTATTCTAAAGATTACATCTCAGGAATATTCCAAACCTTGCAGCATGAAATGAGATTCCACCTCGGGGATATTCCAATCCATGTTACTTGTATCTAAAGATTCCATCTCAGGAATACTCAATCCCCTGTAATATGTATTTAAAGATTCTATCCCGGGAATATACCAACCAGTGTAACATTTATTGAAAGATTCTATCTCAGGAATATTCCAATCCCTGTAACGTGTATTTCAAAATTCTATCTCAGGAATATTCCAACCGCTGTGATATTTATCTAAAGATTCTATCTCGGGAATATTCCAATTCATATAACATGTTTTTAAATAATCTATCTCGGGAATATTCTAGCCCTGTAAGTTGTATTTAAAGATTATACTTCTGGAATATTCCAACACTTGTAATTTTCATTAAAATATTCCAGCTTAGTAATATTCCAACCATGTATCTATAATTTAAAGATTCCATCTAAGGAATATTCTAACCCTTGTAACGTGTATCTAAAGATTCTATCTCAAGAATATTCTAACTCCTGTAACGTGTATTTGAAGATTCTATCTTGGTAATATTCCATCCCCTGTAACATTTATTCAAAGTTTCTCTCTAAGATATATTCCAACCCTTGTAACTTTCATCAAAATATTCCGTCTCGGTAATATTCCAACCAGGTAACTTGTATTTAGAGATTCTCTCTCGGGAATATTCCAACTATTATAACATTAACTTGAGATTCCACCTCGTAAATATTCCAATCCCCACTACTTGTATTGAAAGATTTAATGTCAGAAATATTCTAACCCCTGTAACATGTATTTAAAAATTCTATCTCTGGAATATTCCAATCCCTGTGACCTGTATTTAAAAATTTCATCTGTGGAATATTCCAACCACAGTAACTTTCACTAAAAGGTTCAAACCCGAGAATATTCTAACCATGTAACTTGCTTTTAATTATTCCATCTCGGGAATATAGCAAACCCTGTAATATGCATTTAAAGATTCTATATCGGGAATATTCTAACCCCTGTAACATATATTTAGAAATTCTATCTCGGGAATATTCCAATCCCTGAAACTTATGTTTTAAGATTCTATGTTGGAAATTTTCCAACCCCTGTAACTTTCGTTAAAGTATTCCATCTCTGGAATATTCCAACTCTAACTTGTATTTAAAGATTCCCTCTAAGGAATATTCTAATCCCTGTAACTTGTATTTAAAGATTCTATCTCGGGAATCATCCAATCCCTGTAACTTGTATTTAAAGATTCTATCTCCGGAATATTCCAATCCCTGTAACTTGTATTTAAAGATTCTATCTCGGGAATATTCCAATCCCTGTAGCATGTATTTAAAGATTCCCTCTCAGGAATATTCTAACCCCCGTAACATGTATTAAAAGATTCTATCTCGGGAATATTCAAACCCCTGTTACTTTCATTAGAATATTCCATCTCAGGAATATTCCAACCCTGTAACTTGTATTT
>NC_090752.1:32602372-32612372 GCF_036898095.1 Palaemon carinicauda
GAGACGACCTCCATCAATGTTTCGGCTTTTTTCACCCAAAGAAAAGGAATTCCGTGTTCTTAGTGCAACAACTGACGGGGCCATAAAAGATTTATAGCATTTTTCTTTCTCTCTTTCTTAACTCATAGTTCAATTGGTAGAACTCAGGGTCACATTCTTTGGGGCCATGGTTGAACTAATCATTAAATTATGTGTGTGGTTGTTAGTAAAGTTTTGTGGGTCTTGGTTTGAGACCCCCATCTAAACACAACCAATTATTTCATTGTTTAAAGGGGTAGAATAAAAAGGGGAGAGCCGAAACTAGACAGTCATCATTTCTAAAAAGGTAAGATCTTCTATCAGACTTTCGTCCTTTATTTATATTCAGAGCCATTTTCTTTCGTTTCTTTATAATTTTCAATTTTCCTAGTTGATTATCTATTTTGGCATCAATGAATGAAAAGTTAATCTGTACTCCTTTAAATATACAGATATCTTAAACCTGGTCAGCAGGAACCCTAAAAACACAGGCCCTATCAGTTTTTAATCAAATCTTAAAAGGGAAAATGACGGTAAAATAAGAGGATGGAAACAGCAAGTCATAAAACTCACGGAAGATAACTTACAATATTTGAAGGTTGGACTAAGATATCTATGTTTGTACACTTATTTATCAAAAGTAATGTGGTGAGACGTTGAACTCTTTATAGTCGACGCTGGTCTAAACGTGTATAACATTTAGACTATGAATACTCGAAATAAAAAACAAATATGTGGATACGCATCAGGTTTTATGATGTATAATGTTCTCAAAATTTAGAATTTGTTATTTCACAAACAGTAGGAAATTTATATTCTCACTATTTCCAGAAACAGTTTGTATTATGAAATACTCCTTCAAGTAACTGTTCCTATGGAAGCAAATATTAGCTTATCTATGGAATTCAGACTTTTAGCCTTTCAGGAACTATTGCCTAATATTTTTTATTGTGTTCCCATTGCATAGTTCAAATAACAACGCTTTAATGTTTTGTCTTTATTATTCTCAACAGGTAGTCACGTACCTATATTAATCAAACGAAAGTTTTGAAATAGGTAAATGAAGACTCACATCAACGCCCTAAACAGGACGGTGACCCCCTTGCACACCAAAAAAAAACGGGGAAAACTAGAATATCGGTTAAATTCCCGAGAGCATTGACAATTTTTAGTAGGGATTTGCGGCAATAAATGCTGCTAATCTATCGTGTGTTTGTCTTCTGTTCCTTGTTTCCTTAGGGAGGGCCTCATCACAGCATAGTCCTCTCTCTCGTATCCTCCCCTTGTGATTGGTTGTCGCCACCTCCTATTGTAATATGTCGCCACCTTCTCCCAACTGATTCATGAAAATGTAACGGTAATAATTATGGAGAAATGGACTTTAAACAAGTCAGTGTAAAAATAAACCTGTTGAAAGAATCGAAATAATAGAACTGCTCAGTATCATCTAATTTATATTATAAACATACAATAGCTTACCTAAACCTGCCTTGCAAACGTGCCTCAAATGATCTTTGCCCCGCTGTGGCTTGCTTTGCTTGCAAATAAGCACTATCTCATTGATCCTACCTTCTGGCGAGTGGTATAAGGATGTGTAGCGCACATCCTCTGCGTGGGTCCCTATTAAAGTACTGTATCATAATTACCTGTAATTTGTTCAGATTTTATGTTTACATGGTTCAGTTGTAAGAAGGTGCTGGTCAATTGTGATAAGAGGTGGTGGCAGCCAATCACAAGGATGATAACATGACAGGGAACTAATCTGTGATGAGGCCTCTCCGTTTACTTCAGTCCAGCCAATCAGCAATGTTGTTGTCGTAAGTGGAACAAGTAGATAGTGTTGTGTATATCAATACTTAAGAATGCACTATTTTGAATATTTGTATTTCCAAGCATTTGCCGATGTAAAATAAAGGTGAAGTTGTAGATTGGATATATATCATGCCTATAACTTGCAAATCATGTAACTTTACCCAAGTCAAAATATGTTCTTTATCGCAGTAAGAGATTATATATCTAAATATGGCTAAGACCACTGCAGAAAGATCATATTTTAATGCACACACACACATCAAGGAACAAATATCATAGAAAAAACAGAGCAGTTTATCTGAGCCTATGACAATACAAAATTAGTAAAATATGGCTCTTACCAGCTTACAGAATTAATAAATTAGGACTCTTAATAAACTTACAGAAATAGTAAATTAAGACTCTTAACAAATTAATACTTACAAAATTAGTAAATCAAGATTCTCAACAAACTTCAGACAGTACTAGACCTCTTACTATCGAATATCACGTCTATTTTGAATGTATGATCTGGAATGTCTTTCACATATTCTGCAAGTTATATATGCTAAAGTATATTCTTTTGAAGCTGGTCTTCATGAGAATGCACTATCTTATTAACATATTTCATTTGTGTATTTGAGAGATATATATAAGACCTTCGTCATTCCTTTAGTTGTATTTTAATTCAGTTCCATATATGTAAATTTAAGTTTTTATAAAGACCTGAATTTTTATTTCAAGTAGTTTTGTTACGAAGTCTTAAGTAAACTTGTTAAAAGGTGTGCTGTAAGACACAAACACTAGGGATTGCATCATGTTTCCACGTGGTTGGAATTTGCAGGAAGGTTCTCGACTAGAACTTACTCTTTTTTTATTTTTAATATTGTGAGATGAAGTGGGCCGAGTTAGCTGAGAAATTTGCCTCGCCAAGCAATGACTGTACCCTACTTCAATCTGCCAAGTTGGCAACCTGACGTTGTGAAAACCCACCCAGACCATGTGCACACGCATCAAATTTATTGCTGGAAGGAAATGGAAGTTTCCAGAATGAATTAAGATGATTTATATATATATATATATATATATATATATATATATATATATATATATATATATATATATATATATATATATATATATACACACACATATATATATATATATATATATATATATATATATATATATATATATATATATATATATATATGTATATATAGATACACGTGTGTATATATATATATATATATATATATATATATATATATATATATATATATATATATATATATATATGTATATATATATATATATATATATATATATATATATATATATATATATATATATATATATATATATATATGGCCTAGCAATGCATAAGAACAAGAGATCCAGCCTGACTCTCTGAAAGCGCCAACATCCGCCATTCCTCAATCCAGCCACTATGTATCTCCTCTCCAATGTGCATAGTCTTTCCTCACAAATGTGTATGGTGATTTCTCTCCAAAGTATATCGTGCATAGTGTTGTTCAAACGTTGGTGATATTATCGTGTGTTTAATTCAAAAGTGAAGTGTGTTAATGTAAGTAGATTTGTATTGTAAAGTTTTTGTTACTGGCCCTGTGTAATTAAGGTTAACAGTAAAGTGTATCTATTTTTGCTTAACTGTTCGGTAACCTTGTGTGAGCCCAAAGGACATATGAGTAACAGTTACGTATATATAAGTGTAAATTTTAATTATTTTCTAAAGTGTTAAAGTGTTAACCTTTTTTTCATTCATTGTCAAAATCAAGTATTTCCGTAGATTATTTTCAAGTGAAACAAGTGATTGTATAATTTTTATGAAACATCATTTTGTCTTAGTCTAAGGTTTAGTTCAGATTTAATATTTTTAGTTATTTATTTTTGGTATTAATTTTTGATATGTTATTCTTTTATAAAATATATTTATTTTTGTAAAGTGTGTATTACATGGGTCAACAATACTTATTTCAGTACTTTGCTCATATCCCCAGACTAAGAACCAAAGTAAAAGGTGGATTCAAGTATAGTTCCCATTAAAAGTAAAGTAATCACCCAGTTTAGATTTGAGTGTATCGTAAAGACAACTTTAGATATTCAGTGTTCATTTATATTATTGTCTGGGAGTTGCGTATTATTCTCAGAACATATAGGTTTTCTCATATGTATCAGATTATGTAATATAAGCAGGTGAGTTTTGGCGCTTGTGAATTTACGAATTTCGCTAGTCGTAATGTATTTTCATTATTTTTTTTTTTTTTGCCCAGACCTGGGATCGAGCAAGTTTGTTTTAAATATTGGTGATAGCAGGGCCATGTTTTTTTATTTAAGGTTTGATTAGTCTAGTGTTGATAGGATTCTATGTATTGTTAGTATATAGTTTTTGGAGAGGAATAATTTTTTGAAAAGTACAAAATGGCGCTGATGAATGTAAAGGAGTTTTTGGAAAACCCAATTGTTCAGGAATTGTCAGAAGCTAATGTAACTAAAGCTCAGTGGCTCGCTTTTTTAATGGCATGTGGTGGCCATGCAATTGGTGGAATGATGAGAGCCCAAATCAAGTGTCTACCCTCTGAACCATTGATAAACTCAGGAAAGTTGCCAGATGAAGATATTAGAGCAGATCACGACCTTTTGGAGAAGGCTGAAGCAGAATTTATAGAGAAGCATGTATCAGATGACCAACAAACTGAAGGAATGAAAGCAGAAAGGAATGTAGAAGCTGAGATTTGACGAATTGCAGAGGAAGAGAATTTGATTAAGTTGAAGATGATGGAAGGACGGGAAGTAAGAGAGAAAAAAGAGGCAAGAGAAATTGCGAGATGGGAAGAGAGTGAGAAGAGGCAAGAGAAATTGCAAGACATCCAAGGGGAATGGAAGAAAGGAGAGAAGAGGCAAGAGAAATTGCAAGACAGGAAGATAGAGAGAGAGAAGAAGCGAGAGAACTTGCAAGTCATGCAAAGGAATTGGAACTGTTGAATGCCCATGCAAGGTTGTCGCCAACTCAGACTGGTGTGACCCCTGCTATGTACGATCCCATGTTTGATGTGGCAAAAGCACAGCGGTTAATCCCGAAATTTACGGAAGAAGCTCCCGACAAGTTCTTTAATCATCTAGAAATCGTCTATTTGATGATGGAATGGCCACACGATAAATGGTCTGTGTTATTGCAGAGTGTCCTTATTAGAAAAGGATGCAGTGTGTATCTTGCCTTGTCTCTGGACCAGAGCAAGGAGAGTCAATAAATTGAGAGGAGCGTGCTGCAAGTGTGTCAGATGAACCCTGAATACTGTATTAAAGATTCCGAAGTTTGCAGAAGGATGAGAAAACAAATTTCCTAGATTACGCTTATCAGGTACGACCATGTTTTAAGAGATGGATAGAGACTTCCAAAGTGAGAAAGATGGCTGATTTAGAAGAACTGATAGTGCTGAAACAATATCTACGAGGAATTCCTGAACATATTCAAACATATCTAAAAGAGAAAGGTGAAGAAACTTGATAGCGCCGCTTCGCTGAGTGAAGATTATACTTTTATCAGTCGTAAACCCCCTTCCAATAGGAACTTTCAACAGTCGTTCTGATCAAGTGTCAAGTATTCGCTGAGCCATGGAAAACAGTTCAGTAATAACTATGGGAACAAGTTCAATAATTACAGCGGAAGTACTAATGGTACTATCCCAAAGCAGAATGTAATAGAACCACAACAACAATCGTCGAATCGTCCTCCTACAGGTGATGTGAAAGACGTGCAGAAGAATAAAACCATCTATTATAAATAAGTGTGGCAAAAAAGGCTGTATCAGTAATGAATGTTGGTAGAACTAACCAAAAGCAGTCGCCCTAGTGGTTAAGGGTAATTCAACTCCACAGAATACGAAGACGAAAACTCAAACGGGAGAGGTCGACGAGGGAAATAAACAAGTTATTGTTCACTTGACAAAAAGGACAACCCCAAACAGCAAGGATGATTTTAAAACGTATATTCATGAAGGCATTATAGCCACTCTGGATGGGAGTGAGCAGATCCTGGTCAAGATATTGCGCAACACGGGATGTAATCATAGTGTGGTGACATGAGGCGTACACCCGTTGGTGGAACAGTCTCTCACAGGAGATTCGGTCATTTTAAAGGAATAGGAAGTGAGGAAGTTACCCCTATTTGCCGTTTAAAACTGTCATGCGAGTTGGTGATAAGTCATTTGGATTTTGCGGTATAGGATTCATTGGCTGTTGAAGGAGTAGAAGTCCTACTGGGAAATGAGGTTGATGGAGCGCCGTTTGTGCCTTGTCCCATTATAACTGAAAAACCACTGAAGTATAGTCCTACGACTGAACTCGAGAAGAACTACCCTTATCTGTTTCCTAGTTGTATAACAACTGGGAGTATGACGAAGAAAGTGGCTACAGAAGAAGAAAGAGGAAATGAAGGAACGATGAACTTGGAGGACTTATTAGCAGAAGAGGTTTCCCATGATAGTGAGCAAGAGGAGAGCTCCCGAGAGAGCTTGAAAGAAGAGGAATGACAGACAAATTAACAGGAAGACAAGGAAGGAATGGACTTGGAAAAAAAGAAAACTCAGCATAAGAAGGACAAGTGAGACGGAAAAGGCTAATAGGATTTCAATGGAAGGATGCGGCGCTAACAGAATTGTTATTACCTCAAGGATGGATTGCTTATGAGGAAGCATAGATCCGCCGATATCCATGGGAATGACAAATGGGGCATATACAATCAGATATTGATTCCCGGACTGCTGAGAACACAGGTGATCACCGTAGCTCATCAGACGGGACACATGGGAAATAGAAAGATGACAGAGAAGATTATGAAACACTTTTTCTGGCCTGGCATTCATAAGGATGTGAGCCAGTTTTGTCGTGCATGTTACACTTTTCAGATGGCTGAACAGCCTAATGAGTACATAAAGAAGGCTCCCTTACACCCGATTGAAGTACAAGGAGAACCCTTCAGCAAGGTAATGATCGATATTGTGGGACCGTTAGTGAGAACAAAGAAATGCCACGAGCATATGTTAATTTTGATGTGTCCAGTGACAAGATACCCAGAAGTCATACCCATCAGGAACACCAGTGCCAAAGTAATCACCGAGAAGTTTTTAGACCTTTTTACCAAGTTTGGTATTCCGGTATTCCGTTCAGAGTAACCAAGGAACAAATTTCACATCGACATTGTTCCAGGACATGAAACTATTGGATGAGAGACAACAACTGTCTACTGCCTATCACCCAGAGACCCAAGGTGCATTGCAACGGTTTCATCAAAACCTAAACAGAATGTTAACACCATACTGGAACGAAACAGGAAATGAATGGGACATCGGACTACTTTTGATGTTATTTGAGGTATGCTTATCAAGAAAGCATGGAATATAGCTGGAATGAAATGGTGTTTGGACGAGAAGCAAGAGGACCGATTAAAATGTTGGTATAAAAATGGAAAGATCGAGAGGAAACAGATGGAGAATATGTTAAGAATTTAAGGAAAAATATCGTCGAGATAAGAATGTTTTCCCGCAAAAACCTGAATACGAACCAATAAAAGACAAAGAAGAGGTTTGGTATATAAAGTAATAACAGACAGTTTGCAGTAAGATGACAGGTGTTGGTTTACTTATCAATAAAGAGATTCCTTCTCGCCTACAAGTTCTAAGGACCATTCCAAATTTTGGAGAAGATCAGTGACTTGACCTACGTTATCAAAATACCAGGAAGAAGGAAAAGTCATAGGAAGGCCATATCAACTTCGAAACCGATACCGCAATCACCGGATTTCAGCAAGAAATTCCTTATCCAAGTGGATGTGTTGGACAATGGGATTGGGGCTGTCCTATTGCAAGAAGGCAAAGAAGGAATTCTTCACCCCATCTATTTTATGTCGTCGAAGCTGAAGAAGCATCAAAGAACCTACTCGACAGTTGAAAAGAAACTGCTAGCACTAATCACAGCAATAAGGAAGTTTTAAGTTTATGTGAATCGACCACAGAATGAAGAAATTACAGTTTGCTCAGATCACAATCCTTTAATTGCGTTAATAAAATGAATAATAATAATTAAAGGTTAATTTGATAGTCCTTATGTTTGCAACCATATTATATTAATGTAAAGATCAAGCAATTTTCTGAGTTCAGTTGCTAAAACAAATCTTACATGCAGAAGACATTCGATCAATAGGCTATACCAATTCCAATGAACAGTTTGTAGAGAATGTTGAACAAAACGCATGTATTCCAGTACGCATACATCTATACCATCTTAGCAAAGTTCATTGAATTCTCGAGAAGAGATAAGAAACTTTCGATTGTTACTTTTCAAGACCTAAAGGGCAATGTTAGCTTCAGTACTCAGACATCTAAATATATACACATCATATAACTAAGATTTGCCTGAGTTTATAAGAGCATGTGAACAAGAACTGTCTGGGAAGAAAAGGGTTTAATCAAAATAGAACATGAATTATTATTACTACTTGCTAAGCTACAACCCTAGTTGGAAAAAGGGAAGCTATAAGCCTAAGGGCTCCAACAGGGAAAATAGCCCAGTGAGGAGATGAAATAAGGAAAAAATAAACTACAAAGGAGTAATGATTAAAAGGGAATATTTTAAGAACAGTAACATTAGAATAAATCTTTAATATATAAATTATAAAAACTTAAAAAAAGAAAAACAAGAGGAAGAGAAACAAGATAGAATAGTGTGGCCGAGTGTACCCGAAAGCAAGAGAACTCTACCCCATGACGGTGGAAGACAATAGTACAAAGGCTATTTCATTATCCAAGAAAAGAGAACAATGGCTTGATTTTGGAATATCCTTCTCCTAGAAGAGCTGCTTACCATAACTACAGGGTTTCTTCTATGATTACCAAGAAAAAAAGTAGCCAATGAACAATTACAGTGCAGTAGTTAACCCCTTTGACCATAGAAGAATTATTTGGTAACTTCAGTGTTGTGAAGTACATGAGGACGGAAGAGAAGATGTAAAGAATCGCCAATTTATTCGGTGTAATTGTAAGCAAAGGGAAAATGAGCAGTACCCAGAGAGAAAGATCCAACATAGTACTGTCTGGCCAGACAAAGGACCCAATAACTCATTCTCTAGCAGTAGTATATCAACAGGGTGTTGGTGCCCTGGCCAACCTACTAGCCATATAAGTTTTAACCCATTTATAATTTGAATCTAACACTCAGTGTTCTCAGAATAGCTTGACATGGACAGCATTTAATCTTTTAACTTTGGCTTCTGCTAAAAGTCGGTGAATTGCAATCCTTATACATTATTGTTTGATTCTCCAACAACGCAGAATTCAGTTTTCTTCCACACTTCAAGTTAAAAGGAATAACTGATCAATGCTCATCTCTAGGTCAGTTATCACTCTAATCTTGGTAGAAGTAGAAGGAATAGTAAATATGCATCTTTATGATATGTAAACTCCTTGAAATTGTATGCATTAAGGACAAGAAATAGGGGAGAATATATCCTTTTATTTCTATTGATAGCAAATATTTGATACGAAACTATGGATGTACATAATAAATTACAAGAGCATTTTTTACAAGAGATTAAGGTAAAATCTCAAGAGATGAGAGCATCAATAACTCCAATTAATTTTTCTTTTCCTTTCACTACTATTATGTTAATTGTAGTACGTTTGGACTCCTGATTGCAGCAGAGACTACTCGAATGCAACTGCTATTATTTGGACGGAGCATGCGTATATATACAACCCATTCCAGTCAAGGACAGTGTAAAAATTCAAACACAATAATGCAGGAAAATACAGGTATAATAACGACAATATACAAAAAACAGAAATACGGTTACAGTGGACAAGCGTGTGATACATGTGCGGTACAAAGACAAAAGGAAATCTTTAAGCGTCTTTGTCCTCGGGTTGCTGTAGCATGGTGACGGTTGCTGATTTAAAGGGAGTATGAAGGTATACTGCACATGTTTTACATAGAAAAATACTTTCATGTCAATAGTTGGTTTTTAGCTGGTGGAGCCCTATACTGTTTGCACAATGGCCCACAGCGCAGTGCCACAAGTTTCTATGATCACACTGTGCAGTAATTTCACAAGCTGTAACTCTCCTGCAGGTAAATATGCAGGCTAAAAGAATAACCATCGCATTTAGAAGTATCA
>NC_090752.1:32617372-32622372 GCF_036898095.1 Palaemon carinicauda
TGTTTCTACGGAAGCTAACTTTTCCCCGACCAATATCACCGAAATATATTTCCCTGTACGGACATATTAGCAAATATCAATTAAAAAAAAAAAAACATGCAATAAATTTTGCATTTTAAAATTTTTTCACTTTTTAGAGGGCAACCGCAATCACATTTACATTACATTTCAGATTATTCTCAAGTGATTCATAATGTAACAATTCCTCACTGTAGGGAGGGCAACGGCAATTATGAATACATTCTACCATAGTATCATGTGTTTCAAATGCTCCAAAATTCTGAAGAAACCCTTACTTTAGTGACGAGAGAATGTCATCACATTCTAGGAAACATTTCCAGATATTACAATAAACATAAGAAATGCGCAGGGGGGGGGGTGCAATCTAATCTATATTTAAAATATTTACCTGAGGACCATAACATGCTATAATAGTGCGACAATTATGAATGATACAAGATCATGAATAATGCATATTTGTTTTGAACAAAAATGATATATCAAACTTTTACACAAAATATCACGAAAATGTATTTTAAGATTGCCAAGTATTATATGAATATCTAAATACAATACAACAAGGGAAATTACTTTGCAGCCGTTCAAGTTCGTAAGATTCCTCCATTCGAAGTTCGAGACTATTGGGAAATCTTTGTGTTTCTTTGTCAAGACTTCGAGCGAAGCCAAATGCCAGATGCAGAAGGAGTTCGAGGGTGAATGCGTAGGTCATTAACCAAGAATGAAACGTGACTGACAGTTTAGTCTTTCTATTGACTATTGCTTATGCGCATCCTATAAACACTTGAGGAAACAAACAAACGAACAAACGTCAATTTTAGGAGAATTAAGGGTAGATAGCCTTGAATAAATTGACGATAAAATAAATGTAATTCAGAATATAAACACGAGATTAAAATAACAAGAAATTTTCTATTGACAAATAAGAAATAATCCAGGTCAAGTGTCTTGAAAACTAGATATATCAACAACCATCTCACTCGGCCAAAAAGGATCCACCTTATCTTGTGAGGCCTCAACGCCTCTCTATATATGGATGTTAGTAAGTAGGGTTCTTTGATACTTTACAGAGAGTGGAAATTTCTTCTGCTGTGTACCAGTACTTTTGGAGAATGTCTTTATAGAAAAGAAATTGGGTAGGATTATATACACTTCTAATTTCAGTTTGATATTTTTGTAATTATAGACCCCGTATTCCTACGAAATATACGAATATATCTAGGCGTAAAAACATTTGTTCGATTCCTCGCCAGGGCTCGTATCACTTATCATATAAATCATTCACTTTGGGTAAAATAAACTGAATTCGATATTAAAAAATATTTTTAGCTTATCAATTCAAAGTATGAAATTCATCTGTGTTGGTGATTTTACTATACTTCATATACTTGCATACATATAGCTGTGGTTATGAATGACAACATATATAAAACCACTGAAAATATGTTGAAAAAAAAATAGAAGATATACGCTGAAGAAAAAGACCATGGTCATAAAATATTCCGCCTTTTCCTAGTTGCTTATGCAAATCGAATTCATCAAAAAGATGTCAATATATTTTCGGGGTATATCGGGGAACTTTTCTTTTTACTTCAGAATAGAACATTGCTGATACTTTATATTCCACGGAATATAAAGTGTTTTATAGAATGTGAAAGCATTGCACCTACAGAAACAACAGAAATTTCTTCTACTAGTTGTTGTAAACAAATGTATTTGTTTCTAGTAACGCAAGCATCAAATACACAGATACACACACATGCCTAAAAAACACATACATCCATACATATATACATACAACCACTGTACATTAAATATGTATATACTGTATATATATATATACATATATATACATATATATATATATATATATATATATATATATATATTATATATATATATATATATATATATATATATATATATATATATGTGTGTGTAAACATATATATTAATACATATATATATATATATATATATATATATATATATATATTCATATCTATATAAATATATATATATATATATATATATATATATATATATATATATATGCACTAACAAACATAAAGGCCTACATGCTCTCATATATATATATATATATATATATATATACATATATATATATATGTATATATATACATTTATATATATATAAATGTATATATATATATATATATATATATATATATATACATTTATATATATATATATATATATACATATACAATAGTGTACGTGACCCGTCTAGATGACGGCTAAATATTTAGATATATATACGCAAACACAATCTCCCACTAGTCTCACCAGGGTATAGCAACTGCCTCTACTCGAGGGACGGGGAGAGCTAGCGTGGCCGAAAAGAGAAAATAAAAATTTATATATTTATATATATATATATATATATATATATATATATATATATATATATATATATATATATATATATATATGTATATATATATGTGTGTATATATATACACAGATATATATATATACATATATATACATGTATATATATATACATATATATATATATATATACATATATATATATATATAATATATATATATATATATATATATATATATATATATATATATATATATATATATATATATATATATATATATATATATATATATATATGTACTTGTACATATATATATTTACCGTGCTAGGCGGTAAATCTTAGCAATCCATGTTTGCCAACAGTTATACTCGTATAAGCGGATGAGCAACTTGGTGGAGTAATGACAACTTTGGGTGTGGAGGAATTGCCCCCTTAAATCTCGATGGAGTTACTGGCAGCAGGGTGACGGATTAGGTTTAAGGCGATGTACAAACTGTCTCTTCGGCTTTTACTCCTGATGCTTGGCGGTTGCTCTGACTAGAATAGTATGGACCGGCAGGGGTCACTTGCCTTAGTTAGATAGGCACTGCGCATCATAAGGAACTAGCTATCCTTTGATGTATCTAGCCAATGAATCCTCTATTGATTTAGTCAGCCATGGAAAGAGAAGATGATAAAATGGCCACCAGTCCCGGGTATAGCACGGTGCTATGAATCTCCCGGTTTGTAAATGCTAAAGAAAAATTGAAAATAGGTAATTGGAATATTAGAATCATGAATGAGATTGGGGAGTTGTAGCAAGTGGATTATAAGGGAATTGGTAAGGAAACTTTAGACCAAGGCAATATATATATTTACTCAGGAAGATCAGATAGAGCTGGAAGAGAAGGGGTATGAATGATGATGACACCAGGAGCAGAAAAGGCATTAACCGATTGGAGAGCTGTAAATAGTAGATTGTTACAAGCAAAGTTCAAATCAAAGCAGTGCAAAAGGAGTATTATAGTTTGCTATGCCTCAACAAATTATTCCCCTGAAGAAAGGAAAGATGAATATCATGAAGAACTGCAGAGGGTAATAGATGAGATGTGAACAGAGATTTGAAAATTGTGATTGCGAACTTCAATACTAAAGTTGGAAGAAATAATCAAGGTAAAGAGAATGTGATGGGTGTTGAGGGTCTTGGCGAAGTTTCAAATGAAAATGGAACTCATTTCATAAGTTTCTGTTCAGCAAACAATCTTGTCATTGGAGGTACTATTTTTCAATACAAAAACATCCACAAGTATACGTGAACTTCACCTTGTGGTATTTACAAAAATCAGATAGATTACATTGCCATTATTAAGAGAGAAGGAAGACTCAGAAATGTAAGAAGCTACAGAGGAGCCAATAATAGTAGTGATCACCAGCTCCTCATTACCACAATGAAATTAAAACTCAAAGCAGCCAACAGAAAGATGGATGAAATACCTAGGTTTGATACAACTAAGCTTTTAGAAGAAGAGCACAGAGAAACATTTGCAATTGAATTTAGGAATCGATTTGCATTATTAGAAACTTTAAGAGATGAAGAACAGACAATTAATGAAGAATGGTTTGATATTAAAAACATGTATCGGTCAGTTGGTAGTGAAGTCTTAGGACAAGCAGTTACAAGAAGAAAGTCATGGATATCAAATGATACTTGGGATACTATAAAAAGGAGACAAAGACAGAAATTGATTGTTGAAGGTTTTCGAGGAAGTAATGAAAATTAGAAGTTAGAGCGTGTTAAGTATTCCAGTATTGACAGTGAGGTCAAAAGAAAAGCCAGGAATGACTGGGGAGAATATTTAGAGAGTAAAGCAAATGAGGCTGGCAAAGCTATGACTTCAGGAAGTGGCAATGGTGTAATAATTGCTCAAAGAATTATTAACAAAATCTCAACTGGGGCAAAGAAGAAGAGGCATATACCCATCAAAAAGAGAGATGGTTCTGTTATAGCAACAGAGGATGAAGAAAGACAACGTTGGATGGAACACTTTAGTGAGGTTATGAATGGGAGATATGAAGAGCATAATTTGATTGATATACCTGAAGCTGATGAAGACCTTGATGTGTGCATGAATGAATTCAGTCTGTTTAAAGTCGAAGCTATCCTAAAAAAACTAGAGATGGAAAGCCCCTGGATACGATATAATAACTGCCGAGATGATGCTGACTGAAAATAAAGTGACTCCCAGACTACTTATAAGACTATTTTGTAGAATGTGGCATGAAGAGACAAACCCTGATGAATGGGAGTTAGGAGTGTTGGTGAAAATAGCAAAAAAAGGGAGACCTGACTGATTGCAATAATTATAGAGGCATAACACTTACGTCAGTCGTTATGAAAATATATAGTATGCTTATTCTAAAGACACTGGAGTGAAAAATTGATGAAAAGCTGAAAGATGAGCATGCACTGATCAAATTTTTATTTTGAGAGATGTTGTAAAGCAATGCGTAGAATATAGAAATCCCATTTTGATGGCATTTATGGACTATGAAAAAGCCTTTGATAGTGTGCACCGGCCAAGTTTGTGGAGAGTCCTGCGTTATTATAAAATTCCTCTTAAATATGTAAATTTAACTAAGCCTCTTCAT
>NC_090752.1:32629872-32647372 GCF_036898095.1 Palaemon carinicauda
GTCATGCTCCAATTACATAAGAGGATTTTTCCCCATTTTAGCCTTTTTTCCCCTCTGCTTTCATAACTGCAATCCATAGTCATTAAACAGGTTATGACCAAAGCGAACAGAGTTGCATGTCAGGTTTATTTTTTTCTTCTTATTTATGATCTATGTACTATGTAGTTTTATATGCCTCACACTGATACAGAACTCATAATTATATATATAAATATAGCCTATATACCTTTCTGATTATATCTTATTGTGAGTGGGGATCCCTTAACGGGGTGAAAGTTTGTGTATCGTCAGGGCCACCAATACTAGGTTGGCTTGCTATGAGCGATCACACTAAAGTCTCCCAGTCTCCCACTATCACCAATCCGCAGTGGCCAGCGTAGTGATGACAATGGTTAAACTCCAGATATGAAAATAAGGACATGTCTGAGGCCTTTGCCCTGCGGTGGACTAGAATCGGCTGCATTTGTTGTAACATATATATATATATATATATATATATATATATATATATATATATATATATATATATATATATATAGTAAGATGAAAGATTTCGTCATCCCACACAGCTCAGAAATTCCATCTTTAGTTAGCTCTATAAATTTCAAAAAGTTATTAACACAATGTTAGCCTGAGAGCCGCTTAACAGTTTCCCATAAATGGAGAACCTGTAGGTCATTCTATATTGGATTGGCTGCAGCCTGTGCTGGCAGTCAATTAAGGACTCCAAGAAGGATCATTGATTAACTGCAAGCAGCTTGCTTACTCGTAAGATGCACAAGGATTTCTGTATGAATGTTTAGATAATGCTAACCCAAAAAGGGTGGCATTGCTCATTAAACAGAGCAAAGAGCTTCACATTTTATTCTCATTTTGTATTAAACTATGTATTATGGATGTATCATATACAGTTATACTTTAGGGTCAATTTGGGGTTATGATGTACAGGTTTGTGCTGCTACTTTCTTCAGTAGGAGTGTAAAATTGGTTATGTGTTTGAGAGTTTTACACATTCAATATGTCATAGGAAATTTGAGTAAGGCACATATTAAAAGTTTGTATCCTTTCCTTCCTTTACCATCGATCGTTGATGTAATAGAGTAGTACTGCACTGAGCTCGTGTTACAGGGTCCAAGGTTCTGTCCCACATTGTCCCCACCAGTCAACAAACTGTGAATTTGTAAATCAGTGCTAGCTTTATACAGAAAGGAATTGACCACTTTCGATGCATTAGTAAGACTTTGACTTTGGTTGTTCTTTTATAATGCGGTATTATTTTTACTTTGGTTGTTCTATCTTGACACACTTCTTCTTCTTCTTCTTCTTCTTCTTCTTCTTCTTCTTCTTCTTCTTCTTCTTCTTCTTCTTCTTACTATTATTAATATTATTATTATTATCATTATTATTATTATTATTATTATTATTATTATTATTATTATTATTATTATTAATATCATTATTGTTATTATTATTATTAGCCAAGCAAGCTACTACAATCCTATGAGCACCAATAGGGAAAGTACCCTAGTAGGGAAAAGAAATAAGGAAATAGCAAATAAATGAATAAGAAATATAGAATATTTCAAGATCCGTAACTGAAATAGATTGACTTATGTCAACCTGTTCAGCAGAAAAGCATTTGCGACAAGTTTGAACTTTTGAAGTTTCACAATTTTAACTGCCGGAAGAGTCACAGCTGGAATATAACTTCTTGAATACCATGTTGTATCAATTGTATACATAGTCTACGTAAAAGATGGTCAGAGTTATGAAAAATCTTATACAACATGCATAAAGAACAAAGGGAACGAAGGACCCAGAGATTAACATCCAGATCAGTGATAAGACATTCAATAGACCGTAAGTTCCTGTCCAACAAATTAAGATGAGAATCAGCATCTGAAGACCAGACAGGCGAACAAAGCTTGAAACAAAGTCGAATGAAATAATTAAAACATTTTTTTAGATCACTGAAAACTCCAAGACTCCCAATAAACCATTTTTTGTGCATTTGAAGAAGAAACAGGCCGAATGTTTCTCAAACGTAAATTTTCCATCAAGATCACACCTAGTTACAGAGACTTGTCGTGGAGCCACTGAACTCGATTTACTTACAATCATACGTTGAGGTTTATCTTCCTCCCCTATAATTTGTACCATGCACTGATTTCGCTAGATCTCTAATAAGGAATTCAAGAACTACAGGTCTTCATTCAGTGAGAGTAGCATCATTTGTATGTGCAATAAGTTTGTTTCCTAGGCCAAACGACATATCAAACGTATATACTGTAGTTTGAAAAATAATGGAACGAGAACGCTACCCTGAGGTACACCAGATATTACATTCCTATAGTCACCATGGTGCCTATAAACAAGAAGTCTTTGCAATTTATTACTTACAAATTCAATAATGATGCTAAGGAAAGACCCACTCACTCTCAACTATTTGAGTTTCGAACCAATGGGCTAAAGATCAACATGAACAAAGGCAGTACTAAAATGAAGACAAATTATACAAACTTCCTGATCATAATCAAGGGATTTCTGTTCAGCATTAAAAATTGTAAGTAGGGCATAACATGGACCAAGACCTTTAGGAAAAGCCTAACTGCAAATTAGGGAAACAATGAATATATTCATCATACCTATAGACACGTTTTGACACAAGACATTTAAGATAGTTAAATATGGGAGATATGGAAATTGGGCTGCAATTGGCACCAAAAACACATTTACCATTCTGCAACAAGTGCAAAAAATAAAAAAATAAATCTTGCTAACTTACGAAAATTAACGAACGACTTAGAAGCTAAGAAATCAGCCGTCTATATATATATATATATATATATATATATATATATATATATATATATATATATATATATATATATGTATGTATATATATATATATATATATATATATATATATATATATAAAATAATCATTTGGGTCTATTCCTACATATACATCAAAGTACAGCAAGAGTGTTCTAATTTTACGTGACTTCAAGATAAGAATTTATCATGACTGCACACTGTCAAACACATAAGCCAAAAAAAAACTGCCATTTCCTTTGAACAGGAAGTGACAAAGCCATCTGGATTAAGAAAAGGAAGAAATGTTAGTTCTACACTAAAGAGTACAGATTCGATTTGCATATATGTACTCTTATCTTTGTTGTATAGTTTAGAATTTTAGCTAGAAGTTATATGGTTGTATTTTATCAAATAATAATAATTTCTATGTGTGGGTTTTTCAAATTACCAAATATGCAGTAAGCTATATATAAACTGTATACATACATGCATACACACACATATATCAATCTATATATATATATATATATATATATATATATATATATATATATATACATATATATATATGTGTATATATATATATATATATACATACATATATATATGTGTATATATATATATATATATATATATATATATATATATATATATATATATATATATATAGAAGGGGCTAGCGTTCGATCCCAGGTATGAGGTAGAAATTTATTTCTATTTGAACACGATGTTGTGTTGATATTAATCCATATTGACTCATTAGGGGTAATTTGAATGAATTACTACCAATTGTGTCACGTGGTGGCCCGGGAAATTGGGTAAAACTCGCTGGTAAGAGACTGATGTCTCGCCAGGTAAATCCTCGGACAGCTGGTAGCGGTCAGGTTCCAATTTCTTTTATGGGCTCTCGTGACATGGTTGGTTTCGACCTGGCCTTTCATTAGAAGGGGCTAGCGTTCGATCCCAGGTATGAGGTAGAAATTTATTTCTATTTGAACACGATGTTGTGTTGATATTAATCCATATATATATATATATATATATATATATATATATATATATATATATATGTGTGTGTGTGTGTGTGTGTGTGTGTGTGAGAGAGAGAGAGAGAGACTTGTACAACAACAATTTTGCTTTTCAAAGGAGCAAAATGATCACTAACGCCTCTTCACGATACCTTGAGAGTACTCTGGCGTCAGGGCATTTGATCCCAGCGGGAGCAGACGTATCCCCGAGACAAGGAAAATGAATGGTAAATGATTGCATATTCAGCTCCTCCTGTGTTTCATCAGTCACCCGTTATGAATTTAGCGTCTCTAACACGAAGCCGGGCTTTGTTGCTAAAGTCACGGCCAAATGTATATATGAACTGGCCTTTACTCAGCGAGGAATTCAATTTACGAGAGATGCCGCCCGTTAATAGCAGGATGCTTGCTCAGTTTTCGATATAACGCCGGGTGAACTATATCATAATAAAAGGACTAATAAAATCTCTAATAGTAAAAAACATAAAGATGTATCACGCAAGGTGGTTTAAAACTACAAGATTGTAATAACATCGATGGTTATAAAATTCGAATTTGTAGAAAAAAAATCATGAACCAAACTAATCTCTATCGTATTTCTAGTGGCAAATATATATAAAAATAGTTGATAGGTATAGTTATTTTACGTTATTCAATTCTAAGGAAGTACGTTTTATAGCAGTCTGTACATAATAACAAAGACCAAACCCTTAAAATGCTCTACAGCAATAAGGTTCCTCACCTATGGATCCAAATCTGGTGAAATATGTAAACAAGACAATGTTCTTAATCGGGTTTTAATGTTGGCAACGGCCCCGCTGCCAAATTTAATTGGAATGAATGACATGGAAATATTTCATTACGTACATTTCAGCAAAATTAAAATGGTTTTCAATAATGGTAAATAGAAGTTTGAATTTGTATGATAAAAATATGAGTACACATTCTTATCAAGTACACAAACTCATGAAGTAGGCTACACATTCTCATGACCATCATGAAAATTTTGTTAACGTATATGAAGATGTATTGCCAATTTTCATTTATTTTTCAATTTTTTTTTTCAATGTAGCGTATTTACCGAATAATCAAAGCTACAGATGAAAATAACCAGATCTGACTTGACGAAAAAATGGTTTTAGTTAAAAATATCGAAGATTAGTATAAAGACCTGGCATCGTAAATTGACACCTTAATTAATAAGGTTATCCATCCCAGAAGATCAATTAAAGATTAGTAAGAAGCCACAATTATTTTCAATTACAAATGTATCCATTATGTATATATATATATATATATATATATATATATATATATATATATATATATATATATATATATATATATATACATATCCTAATTATACATGTATCGATCCTTATCGATGGCCAGTCTGCCTCATACTAAGATTTCGTACGCATACATAATAATCTCTCTCTCTCTCTCTCTCTCTCTCTCTCTTCTCTCTCTCTCTCTCTCTCTCTCTCTCTCTCTCTCTCAGTAATGTTCTTTTTACAAACGAGCTACTTTATTTCAACATGACCTATGTGACAATTGTGAAAAACAAAAGCTCTCTCTCTCTCTCTCTCTCTCTCTCTCTCTCTCTCTCTCTCTCTCTCTCTCTCTCTTCACTTCTTTGTTAGGATGTGCCTAGCGGTCGAAGTAGACTGAAACCGCTTCTAATGGAGTCTTTATGCCAACTCAAAGGAAAACCACTTCAAGCGTCTGGGGATCTGGATGACCTTTTATATTTCTGACAGGGAGGTTTATTTCCGCTCTTTATTCCTCTCGCTCCTGCTTTTTTGCTCTCTCTCTCTCTCTCTCTCTCTCTCTCTCTCTCTCTCTCTCTCTCTCTCTCTCTCTCTCTCTCTCTCTCTCTCTGCTAAAATCAGATGTATCACATAAGGAGGTTTAAAACTACAAGATTGTAATAAAATCTCTCTCTCTCTCTCTCTCTCTCTCTCTCCTCCTCTCTCTCTCTCTCTCTCTCTCTCTCTCTCTCTCTCTCTCTCTCTCTTGGGCTAAAAATAAAATTCAGCAAAACAGTGGAGAGGGGATTTCTATTCTGCGCAGATACAGTAAACTAATTTTGGTATCGGAATGTCCTCTGTTTTAACAAGGTTAATTTGATATTATTACATATTGGTGGTACTTTCTTGCATTATCAAATTTAAACGCTAATATATATATATATATATATATATATATATATATATATATATATATATATATATATATATACATACACATATATATGTATATATATATACATACACATATATATGTACATATATATATATATATTATATATATATATATATATATATATATATATGTATATATATATGTATATATGTGTGTGTGTATATATATATATATATATATATATATGTATATATATATATATATATATATATATATATATATATATATATATATATATATATATATATATGTTTGTAGTGACTGGGTTCTACCCATGTATTTTGACCTATTTATCATGACTGGATTCTAGCCGTGTATTTTGATCTGTTTGTCTTGACTGGGTTCTAGCCATTTATTTAGATTTTTTGTTGTGACTAGGTTCTCGCTGTGTATTTTGACCTGTTTGTTGTTGATTTTTTTCCTCACTGTGTATTTTGATCTTTTTGTCGAGACAGGATAATACCCATGTATTTTTACCTGTGTGTCGTGTCTGGATTATAGCCTAGTATTTTAACCTATTGTGTTTACTGGGTTCTGGCCATCTGATTTGTTGTGACTGGGTTTTAGCCGTGTATTTTGACCTGTTTTTCTTGACTGGAGTATTGCCATGTATTTTTACCCGCTTGTCGTGACTGGGTTCTAGCTGTGTATTTTGATCTGTTTGTCATGACTGGATACTAGCCATGTGTTATGACCTGATTGTTGTGACTAGGTTTTAATTGTGGCTTTTGACCTGTTTGTCGTGACTGGATTATACCAATGTATTTTCACCTATTTGTCACGACTGGATTAGAGCCATGTATTTCAACTTACTGATATTACTAAGTTTGGGCCCTTAAATTTGTTGTGACTGGATTATTGCGCTGTATTTTGACCTGTTTGTCGTGACTCGGCTATCAACTTCAGTTCGTGAATACTTATTATCATTATAATGCACTAAATTGAAATTTTTTAGCAACAACTGTCTCCTACCATTAAATATTCACTTACTAAAGAAAAACATACTTTTCTTATTTTTACAGGCATGTGTGTTTGATATTTATGTATTGCTTAAAAGAAAATGTTTTAAAAAAGTCTGATGGATGAAGGATGAATGGAATAAAATGGAATTATAACAATCTCTCTCTCTCTCTCTCTCTCTCTCTCTCTCTCTCTCTCTCTCTCTCTCTCTCTCTCTCTCTCTCTCTCTCTCAAAGAAAAAGATATTGATGGAAATCCTAATCTTCAGAGATAATGGAGATGTTTCTAATGTGTTGTATTCGTTATGACTTGTGGGTGAGCAGGGGGAGCATGAGATATCGAGGGCCTGGGAGCTTGGTTGGGAGTTTCGTATAAATAGGATTTACTCTCTTTGAAGATTCTGCAGAAAGGTATTGCTGTCAGTACAAATTTGTTTTGGCTTATGAGAGAATTTTCACACTTGCAGGTCTGTCATAAACACTACATGCAAACACAAGCAAACATAATAACTTTATTAATCTATCTATCTATCTATCTATCTATCTATCTATCTATCTATCTATCTATATATATATATATATATATATATATATATATATATATATATACATATATATATATATATATATATATATATATATATATATATATATATATATATATATATACAATGTATGTTTGTGTGAATAAATTATATTATACATCTTAATAAAGAGTGTTCATGTAAAACAAACAAAAGCAATACATAATAAAATTACCTACTTTTCCCCAAACTTCAGTATCTGATGTTTAGCTAAAACTAAGTCTCCTCCTGAAGGTATGAATATTTTAGCTTGGACATGGCCAACCTCCTATATCTGGGGACAAGTGAATAAAAGAGAGAGACCTTGTACTTTCCCCCATTTTATTTACCCTCATTTGTATTCGGAAAGAGTGACAGGATGGGGTGGGATGGTCGAGAGAGAGAGAGAGAGAGAGAGAGAGAGGAGAGAGAGAGAGAGAGAGAGAGAGAGAGAGAGAGAGAGAGAGAGAGAGAGAGAAGGGGGAATGGTCGCCTGCAAAACTCAATAAAAACTAATATTCTTGGCGATGTTATTGGAACTTTTATATTGTTTTCTCTATCCCCAGAACGTGCTAGTAATGGCTCTGCTTCGTTTGTAAATATTGCATTTATAATTGTAGATCAAATCGTTTTGTAACTTGGTGATAGATTATATTTTAACTACCGTTAAAACTATGTGTGATTGTATTATATACATTGAAATAAACTAATTTTAATATAGTTATCGTAAACATACAGTAAAAATACATTTTTCCGATACGAATGTAGTATCTTAAGCGAAATTTGAAAAATATTGTAATTATTGTTGTTATACAGCAGTGAAAAGTTAACATGAAGAGAAATTAGCAGCTTTAGATCAACTAAAGGGACTTGTGGAATTACTATAAATACAGTACTTTCCATACTATAGACCCCTTTAATAAATGTCTTCTAATACCTGACATAGATTGTCTGAAAATGCCGTAAATGTAGGAATTAAATATATAGGGACATGCAATAGGATAGTACGTCTTATTATATCACAAAGTTTATGATTTAATCATAGAAAATGTAGAGTAAAATATCTTTGATTAATAATATAAACACATTATGAACGCAATGAGAGAGAGAGAGAGAGAGAGAGAGAGAGAGAGAGAGAGAGAGAGAGAGAGAGAGAGAGAGAGAGACGTATAATAAACTACTACAATTAAATAAAACACCTTCTCATCTAAAATGAAATTTGGACTAACAAGAAATACGGGCAGCCCTGGTCCGAGGAAGAGGCAAGCCTACACAGACCTCATATTTCCAGGTACCGCACACGTTTTAGACCTAACGGAGCAGAACAGATGGAATTTCATCTACCTTAAGGAAAATCAACCTCGTACTTCTTGGAAAAATGTGAAGTGGAATACCTGTCGGAAAGAGATGGAATACCTGTCTTTGAAAGAGAAAGAGGGGGATCTAGATAACTTCAATCTCACCAGAGAGAGAGAGAGAGAGAGAGAGAGAGAGAGAGAGAGAGAGAGCACATTCCACACCTATGCTCTACTTCAATCAATCGAACAATCTAAGTTTCCGTTTCCCCATAATCTCCCATTCATTTTAACTTGTTTCTATATCAAGTTTTTTATTCTTTTTTTTTTTCATTTCAATATAAATAAGGAAATTGGAATATCCCCCTCCCATCGGCCTCTGAATAAAAAAAAAATCAATATAAGATTCCCGCAACTGAAATGGTTAGCGACTCGACCATAAGGCCAGTGATTCCAGCACGCTGGAAGTGAGGGCTACTGGATCTGACCCCAATAATACACCGCTTGTTATTGTAGTTCAGCCAGCCAGGGAATCGAGGATTTCACGCCAATTAAATTGAGCCGATTTTTTCCTCAAAACATTTCTTGGAAATTCGGATATTTTGGAACAAAAGTCATTGCGAAAGGATTTTTCGTTCTCTGATAATAAGCCAAATACAATAAATTGATATGACGTTAAAAGGTTTAGGTCAATATATTGAGTTATAATGAGAAGCCAGATTAGCAAGGACAGTAATGATGAAGTATTTGAATAATAATAACAAAGAATCCATGATTAGTTAACATTATATGGAATGCCAAAATTTTCGCTAACGGTCTCACCCAACCCATAGCCCAGTCATTCCCTTATATTGTTATCGCCGAGTAGGGGCAGGGGGCAGCTTATATTTTCGGCGGGGTCGTCAATAACTCCTATATCAATAAATATACTCAAATTGAATTTTAAGGAATTATTCAGATATATGTAAGCTTTGATTCTACCAATTTTCATGTTCATACCTGCTATAAGTATGCCCTGGCTCTCGCTTTTGTTCGCAAATGACGAATTTTAGCTAGAAAATCAGCGAAGAGCAGCAAACTACTCCTAGAGTTTTACAGATATCCAAATGATTTTCACAGTGTTTGATGGGGGTTATGGGAAATACATTCATACCAATTTTTGTTTTGATACTTGCCTTCGAAAAGTTACCGTAGCGATTTTTCAATCGCCATAGATTTCGGAGCGGGGTTGGAGGCATGTAGCTCATATTTTCTGCAGCGGGATCAATAATTCCTATACCAATAAATGAATTTTAAGGGATTATTTATGTGTGTATATATATATATATATATATATATATATATATATATATATATATATATATATATATATATATACATATATATATATATATATATATATATATATATATACACACACACACATATATATATATACATATATATATATATATATATATATATATATATATATATATATATATATATATATACATATAAGCTTTGTTTCTGCCAACTTCCATGTTCATACCAGCTATAAGGATGTCCTGGCTGTCTCTTTTGTTCGTAAGTGACTACTTTTACCTAAAAATCAGTGAGAGGCCGCAAACTACTCCTACAGTTTTACATATATCAATATGACTTTCACGGTATTCGATGGGTGTTATGTGAACTACATTCATATCAATTTTCGTATTGATACCTGCTATAGAAAAGTCACAGTAGCCATTTTTCAATATTCGTAGGAGGCTGATTTTCGGCGGCGCAATAAATTACTCGTAGAATACTTCACATATCTAAATAAAATTCTTAGAGATTTATGGTATGGATATTTACTTTGTCCTTGCTAATTTTTATGTTTATTTCTGCCAAAGAAAAGCCAGAGCAAACGTTAATTCAGTATGGGTTCAATGGTTTTTTTCAGCACTGGAGTAAATTGTTCCCAGAGAAATTCACATATCCAAATGAAATTTTCAGGAATAGATGTGAAATATATTATCACTGTTCCTGACAAACTTCATGGTTATATCTACAATTCAAAAGACACAGCTATCATGTAGCCTTCTTAAATATGCTGTTAAATGTAACAACGTTACAGTGAACTGCGTGATAGTGAGATACATCTACGAGTGACAATGCCGATCTCATAAACAATATCCGTCCCGAGTTGCAGCTAGTTAACATTATTATAAATATTATTGCTAGTCAAAGTACAACCTTAGCTGGAAAAGCAGGATGCTAGAAGCCCAGTGGTACTAATTGGGAAAAGTATCCCAGTGAGGAAAGGAAATAAGAGAATAGCAAATAAATTTTAAATAAGTAATGAAAAAAAAAGGTTTTTAAGAGCAGTAACAATGTTAAAATGGATTCCTTTGCTTCATATTGGCATCAGCATATAAATGTAATCTTCACAGTCCTAACTATGAATAACAACACTTTGTATTCGCTCATACGAAGATGTGAAATAAAAAAAAAACAATTACTTTTAGATTGTTTTGAAAAGAGAAATAAAAGTTTCATTGTGAATATATATATATATATATATATATATATATATATATATATATATATATATATATATATATATATAAATTGCCTCTCTCAAAATAAAGTGGCTTGTCTCAGGATTTCACATTTTTCAGGAGAGAAATCTAAAGGTTTTGCTCAAATGTTTTCATTTACTAACTGATTAGGAGTAAAAGTATTTTGCTGTTGTTAACGTTGACTAATAGATAAGAAATTGAATTTTTCGTATATATACTCAAATTTTAGATTAATACAATTCTATGGTTTATGGGAAGCCTTAAAGTTGACGTGTCCGTTTGTCTTGTGGGAATTTTTTTTTTCTTTTTTTTTTTTTTTACACCGGCAGGTTGTAGTTACGCCACATATCCACATATACGCTTATTTGTCCTCATTTTTGTCCATACTGGAAGGCTGCAGTTACATCACGGAAACGCTTCTTTGACTTCTTCATTAACAGTCCTTTAGAACTGGTAAATCATAAACTTATAGTTTGTCTATTCTACTTGGTAATATTAGAATCATGTTACGAGTAAACTGCGCCAAGCTGCATGTTAAGGTATTAAGGCAGTTGGATTATGAACAAATCATACTTGGACAAAAAATATATTAATTAACTCAATATTATTTATTGAAATAAATCTCGTCACCATTAATGTGATCAGTAAAATTAATAAAACTAAACCAAATTTAAATATTTGACAAATCCATAACAATCACTAGTCATTTTGTTACTGGTATTATTCAATAAATGAAAACAGTATCATTAATTATGCTTTATACAGAAAGGTTTATAGTGTATTTTTTTTCTTTTTTAAATGCGTCGAAAGACATATTTGAATAATCAGCATGATATTTAAGGCTTATTATTTTTTTGAGACTAGTGAATATAAAAAACTCTTTCGAGGTACCTGTTAAGGTTTTTCATACTCAGTAGTATATAAGTTGGCTGATTTGGCCTGCAAGACTTCACACTAATATATAAATTCTCTTAGGAACAAACTGTCACCTGCATACCTCTTGCAAGTGGCTAGCTTTGCAGAAGATTCTGTTTGTCTCTTTTTTTCTTAACCATTATCTTTGTCATTTTCGTCCAGTCCACTGGTCCTCCTTGATCATTAGATCTAATTGAGAGGATATGAAGACATTGGAAGAGTAGCTTAAAGTCAAGAAAGTCATAAGTAAGAGGTGTGTGTACAATATAAGGTTCTTCCTTGCTTGTTTGAAAACTGGGACAAGTTGTGAGTGATAAACAAATCTTCAGGTGCCAGCTTTTTTATAGCACTACGAGCTTAAATGTCTCTTATTTTGGCTATGATAATGGTCAAAATAAAGCAATGAGTTCTTTTCTAAGAAGACCTCCAATAACATTGTTGCAATGACTGAGTTGTTGTTTTGTGAAGTATATTCATCTACCAACAAAATCACCTCATTTATCCCATCAAATTATAGTTTACTAACTTCTTTTCTTTAGAACAGTTGATTGTCATAAGTTTGGGGTAGATAGATAACTTGTTGAAGGTCCAAGGCACCATTGCTATACTGTTATCAGTTTGTTTTTGCTCGGTATTTCTTTAGTTATAAGACTTCTCTCTCTCTCTTTTGTGTTCTAGAAATAATTCCTGAACAGCTTTACTTTCTATGCATCCCTTTTACTGTAATTTTCACATATGCACGTGTCATTTCCCGGGTTATGAAATTAAGTGTTTTGTGTTAAATAAGATGCAAAAAAAAAAAAAAAAAAAAAAAAAAAAAAAAAAAAGTATACGCTTCTTTGATCATTTCATACGTTATATGTTTATTGAGATTAGGATGCAGGTAATCTCTGTTGGAATAATCAGACTTTTTGGAAATCTATTGATGTGATGCAGAATAGCCTCTTCTTTGCTTATCTTCTATTGGTAATATTTTTTTACCTCCCTCCTCTCCTCTCCTCAACAGTGCCAGCCGACTGCATTTTATTTAGAGCTTTCCGTAGAGTTTTTTTTTTTTTTTTTTTTTTTTTTTCTGAAATGTTAAGGGACTTCAGAAATATGATTTTACATCCTCCAATAGGCTGACATCCTTTTGGAAGTGGTACAAAAAAGAAATTGATCTCCATGATGCGTGAATTTTCATTGTACTCTGTTGTTTTACTTCTGCTTGTTGCACAAATCGAACAATGTATTCTCTCTGTAGCTGAAAACTTCCTGTCCCACAGAAAACCTACACTTTAGTCTGTTTTTCCTCTTACGTAAAAGAGAGACATTCTTTACTCATTCTAGTACATCCAATGCCACTGTACCAAGGTCTTGAAGAAATCCTAGCAAAAACAATTTCTCCTGTCTTGGGACTGTTATATGCCTCACTTCTGCTTCTCAATTCATGTGCATTTTTTTCTTTTATTTCCATTAATTTTTTATCAAGGGACCAAGTGCCCCTTCCTCTCTATCTGGTCCATCCATCTTAACCCTTTAAGGTCCACCCTAAGTTTTATGGGAAACTTTAAAAATTCCTTTTAGTATGTTGTAGTATTAGAAAATACAAGACCTTTTTATTCTTGTGTACTTTTAAAAATTTTTCCAAATTACCGAAATAATTGCATGCAATGAAGTATCCCATTTGGGTACCTTGGGCGAGTTTACGCGGACCACGCTCATCCCATATGGGATCTATTGGACCATAACGGCACAGATTTTGAAGTTTCGCCCAACAGTTTTTTTTTAGTTCTAATGTATAACAGAAAGTTTTTTTATAGTGCCAATGTATAACAGAAACACATATATGGCTTAACAATTTAATTAAATAAGAAATACGTTATAAATACAAGAAAATACAATATTCAATAAATACAAAAATACTATAAAAATACAAAAATACTCTGAAAATGCAAAAAATATAATAAACCTTACTCATCATTGATAAAATAGAAACATTATAAAACTTACTTTAAAATCTATTGAAAAAGAGCAAAAACAAAAATTACTTGGAAATCTTATGAAACAAAGCAAAACAATTACGATTTTCAGTGAGGCAAAGGGCCACCTTGCACTCCTCACACATCCAGCGAGACCTGTGGATGTGGCCTGCAGTTGAACAGAACTTGCAGGTCTGCCTCATGGTGACATGCTTTGGCATGTGTAGGGCAGTGGCATCCTGGCGTGACTCTATACTTGGCAAAACTGCCCGTTGGCCCCTTTTGGGCAAAGGGACATCCCTGGTGCCAAGAGAATTTCTAGTAATCCTGAAGTTTGATGTCTTGAAACTTCTCAGCCAATTGGAGATATCCAGTCGGAAGTCCTTGAGGGGCTTTGGGTTCGTCTGCAAAGCCAAGCAATCCCTCTTGTACAGAATCCAAGCGTTGCAGATGATCAGGTCCAGGAGGTAAGCAAAGAGCCTCATGTAGTACCTCTTTGCTCTGAAGGGGGTCTTGTAGAGGTGTGTCAACATGTCACTTTTGTCGATGCCACCCATGCGGTTGTTGTACATCTGGATGGCAGATGGACAAGGAATGGGAACCTTCTTCTTCTGTGCCCTGTCGTACCGCTCCACTGTTCCCATGGGGTTGACACCGACATCAGTGGACAAGATTGTCACGACGCTGTTGTCCTTCCATCTTGCAACGAGGATGCCATCAGAAGAGACGTAGTTCAGTGTGCCCCTTTGCGTCGTCTTCTTGCTCATCTCCTTCACAGACTTCAGGGGAGGATGTCCAACTCGGTTTTCCCTGGCAGTTCCCACATACCGGCATCCATACTTCGATCTCAGGTACTTAGCCAACCCTATACTGGTGAAGTAGTTGTCTGCATACACTGCTGCGTGACTTGGGTCCTTGATGGTCTTAACAAGGGAGACAACAAACTTGGAAGTGACAGACATGGCATTCTCCTCTTCAGACAGCTGAGTAGGGTGGCTCACAAAGGTTGTCTCCCCTTGGTACATAAGAATATCATGCACAAATCCATCCACGCTGGAGCGGCAGAACAACTTGTAGCCCCACTTGTCAGGCTTCTTGGCTACATACTGGCGAAGGTTACCAGCCCTTGTGCCCTTGTAGGCAACCATCACTTCATCAATGGAATGGATAGGAGTCTCGGGAACTTTCAGGAACTCTCTGGTGACCTTGCTGAAGGGGACTCTCACCTTGAAGAACCGATCTTGGGAGCCTGCTGCCTGGTCATTGTCGTTGAAGTGAAGTGATGATCGAATGGCCTTGAAGCGGTTCCTGGACATGAAGTCTGCAACCTGAGGAATCCTGGTCTTCACGGCCCAGAAGTCGACGATGCTAGGGAGAGGAACCAGGCCCATGTATATGATGAGGCCAAGGAAAACCATGACATCCTCTTCTGATATGTGGAAGTTACTGCCTACATCCTTCTGTCTTGAGTACAGGTTGGACTGGAAAACGATGTGATCCCTCAATTCAGCTGTGAAGAACTGAGAGAAATACTCATAAGGTTCCCTCAAGAAGTCCGGCTGTGGATGAATGAAGTCGGGCAGGGGTTGGATGTCAATGTCGTCCTTCTTCCATTCACCAACACGAGGCCTCTTAGGGTTAACCTCACCTTCACCTTCCTCTTCCACAGGCATCTCCTGAGGGACAACAACATTGACCCTGCGACCTGAAACAAGAATAAATAAGTGAAACAGTAAATGAACCGTGTGTGCTGGTGTGTGTGCATGCATGTGTGTGCATGTGTATGTCAGTGAGTATGCATGTGTGTGCATGTGTATGTCAGTGAGTATGAATGTGTGTGCATGTGTATGTCAGTGAGTATGCATGTGTGTGCTTGTGTATGTCAGTGAGTATGCATGTGTGTGCATGTGTATGTCAGTGAGTATGCATGTGTGTGCATGTGTATGTCAGTGAGTATGAATGTGTGTGCATGTGTATGTCAGTGAGTATGAATGTGTGTGCATGTGTATGTCAGTGAGTATGCATGTGTGTGGTTGTGTATGTCAGTGAGTATGCATGTGTGTGCTTGTGCATGTCAGTGAGTATGCATGTGTGTGCATGTGTATGTCAGTGAGTATGAATGTGTGTGCATGTGTATGTCAGTGAGTATGCATGTGTGTGCATGTGTATGTCAGTGAGTATGCAAGTACACAAATAAGTTTAAAAAATACTTATTGTTTACAAAAATTTAAAGAGCAACACAATGAAAACAAATTTAAAGAGCAACCATTGTAACAACTAGGCTTTTAAATTTTTTTTTTAAACAAATCTCTCTCTCTCTCTCTCTCTCTCTCTCTCTCTCTCTCTCTCTCTCTCTCTCTCTCTCTCATACTAACCTCTAGCATTGGGAGGGTCAAAAGCATCCTCCAGAGTAAGGCCTTCGTCGTCAGGAACGTACGAAGGGTCGTCGTCATCACTGTCGACATCCAAAGGGCTCACGTCGACATCACTTCCTTCAGCATCGTCAGGGGCAACCCATGGTGTACGTTCCTGAGTCTCCAATGCAGCGTTGCGATGCCCATAAAACGTATGGCCACGAAACTGCAAAAAAAAAAAAAAATTAAAATCATGTAATGAAAAAAATGTAACTGCCTAACAAAAAAGTAATTTAATCCCTTGTAAGGTAATATTTTGAATGCACATGAGCCTAACATATCTAAATCATCACTATTATTTCTACAAATATGGTCAAAGCTATTCACAAATGTCTCAGACAATCACTAAAATAAATTGCAAAAACGATGTGCGTCGTAACCTAGTGCGCGGTAGAACCGTTACGGTCCAATAGATCCCATATTGGATGAGCGTGGTCCACCTAAACTCGACCGAGGTAGCCCATGCGGGATCTATACTTTTTCCGATAGTCACTATGACACGTCAGTAACACTACAGCCATTGAAACCCACATCAAAAGGTAAACATATCACTCGGCTTCACTATCCTACAGTCACTGTGTACTTACCATGATTACGAAGGTCGGGGGGGGGGGGGAAACGTGGACGTTACTGCGACGCGTCTTGACACTTTTGCGGCTGGAGCACAAGTGAGGTGTCTTTGGAAGGAGCTACAGACTTGGCGAGAAGGGCAGGCGGCTTCTGATTGGCTGATTCGAAGAGCAGAGGCGTGTCTCTATGAGTTGCCAAAGCGTCAATTTCAGACAGGCATAAACATGTTC
>NC_090752.1:32652372-32662372 GCF_036898095.1 Palaemon carinicauda
TGGATTGCAATCGATTATAAAATCGGTATATCTTTCTTTCTTTTTCTCTTGCGTTTCCTTCGTAAACCTATTTATTGTCTTTTAATTTTAGTCTTATTTTCATTTCATAACATTGATCTCGATCAACCATCAACACCACTTTTCAGTTATTTAGCAATTTCCATCTAATTCCTTTTTTTCATTCTCCTTCTCCTGATTTACACTTTTGTTCTTTATCCTTCTTCTTCTTCTTCGACTCAATTTCCACTTCTTTTTACTCCTTCTATTCATATTCCACTCTTTTTTTCATATCCTCCTCCTCCTTCTTCCACACCATCCTTCTGTGGTCTTCCTCTCTATCCTCCTACATCTTCTTCTGATACTCTTCTTCTTTCCCCGGGCTCTTCCTTATTCATATATTCTCCCTCCTCCTCCTCCTCCTCCTCCTCCTTGTTCCTCAATATTCCCCTTTCTTCTTGAGTCATCTACTTTTCTTCTTCTTCTTCTCCTTCTTTGACCAAAGCATGGAATCAATGGTCTCTCATCCCAGGGCGGCCATTCCCTCATCTAAGGAATATTTATGGCCTCTGAACAAATTTCGGGTAAGGTCATATATTCTCATTTGGCGTCAACTTCCTTTGCCGCTGCCCATGTCCTGGTATCTTAGGCTTTGTTATCATGCACCCACCCACAACTTCCTTTTTTATGCACGGCTTTAATGAAAGCACTTGCTCTCGGAGGTCTGTAAAACAAGTCGTCTTCTATGATATCATAAGTGTAATATTTTCAAGAAATACCGTAAATAGAATACAAGGCAAGTAAACTAATTCCCGCTCTCACACACATACACACACAGAAACACACACACACACACAAATATGTATATATATACATATATATAAATATATATATATATATATATATATATATATACATATATATACAGTGTATACACACACACACACACACACATATATATATATATATATATATATATATATATATATATATATATATATATGTATATATATATAAATACATATATATATTTATTTATATATATATATATATATATATATATATATATATATATATATATATTCAAATAAGACATATATTTTAAAAGCTTAATGTCTGGATGATCTTATCGATCTTAAGATCAGAGTCTCAAAGCGAAACCACAATAGCTTCTGACCGGGCGGGAGTCGAAGCCAGGTCCAGGAAGCTGGTAAGGCAGTGACGATACCATTTAGCCATGAAAAAATATAAAACTCAATGACAATTCTTATGTACGTACAGTATACCTGTTGAATTCAGGCTTTTTGTACTTAGAATTGAAATCAACCCATCTTCACCATCGTAGCTAATTGATATGTTTGTACTTGGCATTCGATTAATGGTAAATTTTGCCCATATATATATATATATATATATATATATATATATATATATATATATATATATATGTGTGTGTGTGTGTGTATGTGTGTGTATACATACATATATATATATATATATATATATATATATATATATATATATAGTCTAACCATATATTTATCGATGGGTAGGGAAGTTCATTTATCTTGGCTGATAGCCCCCTACGAGAAAACTCTCAAATTAAACCAAACCCTTCAACAGTAAGTCCAGCAGAAAAAAGGTTGCAACTGTAAGGGGGCATAGTCCTCACGATTATTTGTATCACTGGACAATAACCACTGTAGTGAAGTCCACGGGATTCATGTTTGTGCAGCAGTATATCAACGTTAAACGAAATCCTCCACAGGCATCTATAGGAAGAACGACCATGGGACAATTTCAAGTATACTGATAAGAAGAGATGGTGGGGGCAGGATTGTGATATCCAGAAACAGTGAATATTTAGTTCAAGTCGCTCAACCTTTGGATGAAGCAGGAGAGTTTTTCGGTAACGGCTTTCATTTCTGAACAGTCCATTTTAAGATCCACTCTGTTCACCATGAATGGGTAAGGGGCTAGAAAATGTGCCCCAAATATAGTCTGCTTCGAACTCGCAAGCCTGGAAAACTGCATTCAGGAGGCCTCACCACTTTGTGGTCGAAAAACTATACAACTTAAATGTACAAACGCTTCTTGATGAAAATAAAAGCAGACCAGAACAAAGAACTGACTTTGTTGTCAGGGAGCGCATTATCTTTATTCTAGATATAGGGGCACTTTCTGAAACTAACATTGCTGGGAAAGGATAACTAAGTGAAGAAGGGGGTGATGCTGTAAAATAAAACATGGTTTTTAATCTAACATCGTATCCAAGTGGAATAAAAGAATGCCTAATGAAACTAACTGAATCTTGTGGGAAACGAACATGCCGCAGTAATCAGAGCTTATGATCCCACCCTTCTTGCAGATAAACAAACTAAAGAACTATTTTTTGCTAGCCTAAACAGTCTCACTACTATTCCGAACAAAGAAAAAATAATCATTCTAGGTGACTTTAATGCCAGAGCAGAAAGCTATAGTGACATCTGGAATGTTATCATTGGACGAGAGGGTGTTTTCAAAATTAATGGAAATAGAACACTCCTACTCTCAAAGTGTGTGAAAAATTATCTGATAATTTCTGATACCCTTTTTAGGCAGAAGAATAAATTCCAAACTATCTGGCGACATCCATGATCTAAACTTTATTATCTCTTGGATTACATTATAGTAAGATCTCATGGTTTCAAGGATGTATTACTTATAAGATCAGTGACTGGATCTGAAGAGTGATTGACTGACCACCAACTGGTCTACTCATGTATTAGGATGAAGATTTCAACTAAAAAGAGAAATTTATACAAAAGAGACTGAAGTTTAATGTTGGTTCACTTAAGAACGATAAGCTTGAACTTCAGCAGTACCTAACTAGAAAAGTAGATCAAGAATATCCACTAAATTTGGTTGACCATTGATATAATTTAAAGATTCTGTAATTAGGGTCTATAAAGGATCAGTTGGTCGGAAAAGGTACGAACATCAAGACTGGTTTGACCAGATTGATAGAGTTATCCAAGACCTTATTCAAGAAACCAGGAGGTATCTATTTGAACATCCAAAAGATCTGAAGTCTCTAACATAGAAAGGAAGGCACCACAGTGCAAAAACTTAGATACAAGAAGCCAGAAGAGAAATGAAAAACAAGTGGTGGATAGGCAAATCTAATGAGCTTCGATCTTTCTTTGATAAAAATGACATGAGAAGCCTCTTCAGTGGAATGAAAACTATCTTTGGGCAAAGATCCCATATTTTAGCACCACTACGCAGTGGAGATGACACTCAAGTCTTTATAAGTAATAATTAAATCTTATCTCTCTGGAAAGAGCATTTAAAAGAATTTTTTAATAGAGATTCAGTGATAGATTGGGATATACTAGAACATTGGACATGACACTTGAAATGGTCCCAGCACTGGAGGAAGCAGAGTTGGCTATTTTCTCTATGAAGAACAAGAAAGCTGCTGGGCCTAACAACATTCTATGGAGGACCCTCTTTATGTAGTCAACTTTATCAATTAATCTTTAAAATCTGGATGCTTGAGGAAATTCCAAATGATCTGGTAGATGGAATAATGAACACAGTGTATTAGAAAGGAGAGGACCATTCCGTTTGTGTAAATTGCTGAAGAATCACTCACCTGTTAATTGCTGGAAAAATCTTAGTAGGAATTTTAACCACACGATTAACACCATGGGCTAAGAGGGTGCTTCCTGAATCTCAATGTACTGTTTCAGGCCTGTATGTGGGACAACAGACATGATTTTCTCAGCAAAGCAACAGTAGAAAAAGTGCCGAGAACAGCAAACACTCCTCTTGGAGATACTATCTAGACGTGGATGCTCACCAAAATTCATAAAGATCTTGACACTGTTACATGTTTATATGTCGGTGACAGTAATAGCTCTGGAAGCTTCACTGTACCTTTCAGCGGTGAAACAGGGTTGTGTTGCTACTCTTACCTTCTCTTCTACATTAATAGCTACTATTTTGCACCTCATTAAAGATGATCTTCTTACATATATCTCCATCAATTACAGAACGGACAGAGGAGTATTCAATCTCAACTGTCTAGAGGCAAGAACTAAAGTATGTCATCTCTATTGGCAATCTCCAATATGCACATGAAAATGCTGTCTGGGCTCAAACTGAAAATGATCTCCAAACGATATTGAATAAACTTGCAAATGATCTCCAAACGATATTGAATAAATTTGCAAATACCTACTCTCGTCTTGGACAGCCTATCAACATTATATGACCCCAGGTATTATAACAACCCCCTACAGCCAAAGTCATAATAGAACTCAATGAAGAAAAATCTTAAAATTGTTGATTGTTTCCTACCTTACCTACTCTTCTTTATGGTTCTAAGATTGGACAGCTTTCCAATGCAACATTAAAGACTATGAGAAATTTCATCGTCGGTCCGGTCACTGCAAAACAACTTGAAAATAACTCGGGAAGACAAGTACACTAACATAGGTGTTTTGAAGAGGCAAACTGCTCCAGACGTGAAGCTACTTTATTGGAAAACCAATTGAAATGGGTGGGACACATTGTCAGAATGACAGACACCCATCTTCCTAAGCAGCTTTTTTACTCAGAGCTAAGTGATGGAACTCAGGAAAGTTGGTAAACCAAACAAAAGATACAAGGACAACCTAAAACAGAACTAAAAATTATATGATATTGGTTTTAGAAAGGGAGTCTAATGCGCTGAAGCGATCTATCTGGAGAGATAACGTGAAGAAAAGAACTGAAAAAATTGAAGCAAACAGAAACCAACGCTCGGAGATTACTAGATTTGTTGTGCAGGCTCAAAGAGACTACCCACAACCTCCACTCCAACCCAAAAACTCGCGCCCCAACTGAGGTATGTAGTTCGTGAATTGGTCTCATTAGCCACATGAGAAGCCATTGGTGACATCCAAGAGCAATCATACTCGATTTGAGTGATAGCCATGATGATATATATAACTACAGATATATAAATAAATTTATAAATAACATTATATATATATATATATATATATATATATATATATATATATATATATATATATATATATATATATATATATATGTATATATATGACCCATGTAGACGGATAATGAGATGTCGGAATATGGGTTTTCTACATTTACTACAAAAGGTTCGTTTATAAGTATACTGTACACAACTACCCTCTCAGGTTAGGGACTTATCAACTCGAGCGCCCACCGCCAACTAAACTCCCTTCACTACCAAAAAGCAATCTTTGCAATAATATGCCGAGACATAGGTTTTTGTGGAATACTCATGAATATTGAGTCAATTTACCTTGGCGTACAATACATCTACATACATGAATTAGGACATTACTCCCCCCCCCCAAGCTCCTCACTCCGGGAGGAGGTGCGCACTCGCCCTCACTAGTCTATGATATATGGAGGAAAATCCAACCAGGTATTGTCATGACATGTACTTAACAGAAACGCAACATAAAATATATATATAGAAATCACCCCAAAAAATAACACATCTTCCACAAAAAATAAAAAAAAATAAAATATTGCATGTAAAAATGTACACAAACCAATGTAAATAATTCCACTCATTTCTTCATAATATTAGTTTTACACAACCTCATCAATAACCTCCCTCTGGTTGCGGGCAATACAGGCTTCTTGAGCGGGACAGAGGTTGGAATAGATATTCCTTCATCCCTCGATTTTACTTGTCCAGGTTTATGGCACAATTTCGCAACACAACTCCCCACCACCGTTTCGCCATTTATTTAAATCACTACAACACTTGAACTTGCAACTTTCAACCCGTGGCCACTAGCCATTTTCCCGAGAAAATCCTTCATCTTCCAGCCCTTCTCTTATAACATTAAGTATAAGGTATTCACATCTACACATCCTCTAACACTGCCTATCCTCAAGGCTGAGCTTTAATCCCACAGCCACTTGCCATTCGGGAAACCCCCCCCCCCCCCCGGCCCGAGCAACCAGGAATCATATAAATGCATGAATAATACAGCATCTGCCTGACGGATCTCACTTGACCTATTTAACCTCTGATTGTTTTTAGGTTCACTCAGCAATGTTATATGTATTTCCGCACTCAGCAAAATTACCACAACATTTTACGTAGACATTTAGCATCAACATAAGAACACATTGTTAACATCAAGTTTACTTAAACATGTCAAAAGAAGAAATGAGGTCTGTTCAAACAACAACAGCAAAAGAAAAAAAAATTCTACTCATCAATTCGAGGGATGTCACGTATGCAGGGGTCAGGAGGAACACTTTTGAAAACTACCTCTTCAGGTACCACATGTATGTGTGCCTGATGATGTTCAGACACTGCGCCATTAACAATGCTTTGTATCACTACTGTGTTAGACTTAACCATCTTTACTCAGTATGGACCCAAATACGCTGGCTCTAGTTTGTGTTTCCTAGGTTGTAATCGTTTCAAATACACACGATCACCCACATATACTTTTACCCGTGCGGTTTTGAACCGACCATCATACTTTGAGCTGTGATTTTCATTAGCTCTTTTCAGAAACCTTTCAGTGGTGTTCATTACTCTCCTCAATAGATTTAATAAATATACACGGTATTGCTCAGTTGAATAATTTGGCAAGTGTTGCGAATTAATGACTACCGTATATGGTAACACAGGATCCTGTCCATACACTAAAAAGAAAGCGGTGTCCCTGAGCGAAGCATTATATCCAATGATCAAAGCTAGCTCAGCTGTAGGAAGCATGGCGTGCCAATGAAGGGGGTCATCAGCGACTAAGTAACGCAAAATTCGCACTACTTCCCTATTATGCGATTCTACTAAGCCATTTCCTGAAGGCCTATATGCGGTCACTGAAAAGTATTCAATTTTCATCAAGTCCGTGACTGATTTCACCACCTTATTTATAAACTCAAGACCATTATTACTTATCAAAATTTTCGGGCAACCAAACCTAGTAATGAAAGAGCACAGCGCCTGGGCTAATGAATTTGCAGATTTATCCAACATTGCGTAAGTATGAGTGTACCGAGTAAATGCATCCACAAATACACATATATACTTATGTTGTGTTAAAGCAGTAGGAAATGGTCCTACTACATCCACATTCACTCTATAAAATCTAATAGGAATCACAGGCCACTTTCCGGCTTCCGGTACAGTGTTTTTATACTCTTTGAAACAGTTACAAGCATGACAACCTTTTATGTAATTCTCTATAGATTTATTCATTCCTAACCAAAAGAAGGATTCTCGCGCTCTCCTTAATGTTCTATCAATCCCTAAATGCCCTACATACGAACTTCCATGTACATTGTGGATGGCTCGTTTAATTAAAGAGGGAGGAAAAACTACCCGTGCACAAAATTCCCCTCCCCTCTTCTCGTCAGCACAATATGAGATATCAATTTCAATACAAATTTTCTCAGAAGGCACATTCAGAAATGACGGATAACTCTCAGATTCCCCTTTAATCACTGCTCGCACTCTTTCTATCCATTTCTCTTTTTTCTGTCCCTCTTGGCCTTCTTTTATGTCCCAACCTCCCAAGTCAATCAAACCTGCATAATCAGGGCATTCATTCTGGACACCCTAATCATGTCCTCGGTTACCCGCATATATTCACTTTTGCCGCTCGTATCTCTCTCTCTCTCTCTCTCTAACATCTGCAACTCTCTCTCTCTCTCCCGAGTCGTCTCTCTCTCTCTCTCTTTCCGTCTTCTGCATGCACATTGGGAGAATCCTCATCACATTCTCTATTTTCTCTATCATGATGGAGGTCTTCAATATTTTGATTACGTTCTTCGTTCCTCTTTTTTGCCCTAGTTGTTACTACTATTACTGCACCTCTAGAGAGAGCATCAGCTACCTTGTTAGCTTTACCTTCTATGCGGTGAAAACCCTTTATATTAAACTCTAACAATCTCTCAATCCATCTCGCTTGTCGAGAGGTCAAATCCTTTTTGTAATACAAATCACGTTAGGGGCGATGATCACTTTGCAACTCAATCGACTGACCTAATAAAAAGAACCGATGCCTCTCTAGAACCTAAAGAATAGCTAAAGCCTCTCAATCGAATGTACTATAATTCTTTTCTGCCCCTTATAATGCCCGGGAAGCAAAACAAATGAGTCTCTCTCTCTGCCTTTATCATCTTGTTGAGAAACTACGCCACCAATAGCTACGCTACTCGCATTTGTTGTCTCTAAAAACGGGCGATCAAATCTAGGATATGCAATTAATTCATTGCTAGTTAGGGCAGCTTTCAAATCGTTAAAGGCCCTTTTTTCTTCCAATCCCCAATTTATTACTTTTTGTTTCTTTAAAGCATCTAAGGATCTCGCTATCTCTCCAAACACTCTTATGAATTTACGGTAATACCCAGCAAGTCCTAGGAATCGCGCTACTTCCTTAGAGTTGCGTGGCCTGGGGAAATCTCTAATAGCCGCTACTTTACTGGGGAACGGTTGGATACCTTCTGGGGTTATTATGTGACCTAAAAATTCAACCTGTTTACAGAAAAATTTGCACTTTGACAAATTTATTTTCATACCATTACGTCACAATGCTTCTAAAACTTTACAGTAACTGAAATAATTGATCGTTAGCTATAAATGCCGTTTAACATTTACTGTCGTCTTGAATGGGTATTTGATAGTATCCAGATTTTAAATCAACAGTTGTAAAATATTTGCTATCCCATACTTTCACAAGTAATTTTTCGATCAAGGGCAATACAAATGCATTATCCTTAGGGACTGCATTAAACTTCCTATAATCAACACACAATCTTACCGAGCCATCCTTTTTCCTAACAGCTACAATTAGAGAAGCCCAGGGGGATTCGCTCTCCTTGATTATCCCTTGTTCCCTTAATTTATTAATTTCCCTTTTTATCTCTCCCTGGAAACAAATGGGTACCTTATAAGGCCTTGACCTGATCGGCTCCGCCTGCCCAGTTTCAATGCTAAATGGAAATCGATCAATCCTCCCTGGTGGCTCATCTCCAATTGCAATTACATCGGAATAATTATTGACAATGTCACTAACTACAGGCTGATATTCTGACGGACATAATTTTCGTGCTTGCATAATCAAATTCTGAGTGCGTTCTGTGCGGGCTGGAGTTGTGGCTCCCAACATCCCATTATAAGCAATTTCACATAACTCTAATTCACACACAGAATCACTTCCTAAAACAACTCTTTTTATTTGACAAATTAACTATCGTTATATCAGCTCAGTTCTCTTTTATTTCCGTCAAGCCCTCTAAAACCATATGAGCCCAATTGTCAAGGGGTTTAACAACTACCTTGGTTCCTTCCGCAAGAGAGCGACGCGGGGTCACAAATATGCTCGTAAAGGTCTGGGGAGACAACACTTTTCCTCTCTCAGGTACAGCTGTTACCCTACTTAAATGTCTCTCTGAGCTAACACACGCACTCTGTCTCATGACTTTCTATCGGCAAAATGTACCCTCCTGTTTTTACTGTTATTGTATCTTTTCCCCAAAAAATGCAAATTTGATTATTAGAGATAAAATCAATTCCTAGAATGGCCTCAATTTCTGGAATTCCTAAAGTGGGCAAGACAAAAAAATCATGTGTAAACTTCACAGACCACACTTTAAATTGGACGATTGTTGTATGGTTTATGTGTAGTTTATTTCCTCCTGATGTGTCAAGAACAATGGATGCCACTAGCTGTAGTGGATTTGATGAGAATCTTTTTTCAATCAATGAAACACTGGCTCCTGTGTCAATCAGCGCTCGAATGGATTTATCTTGCAGGTTGATCCTAACTGCTAACATTCCTAGACGGCCATAACGAGATATGAGGCACGGGCCAATGACCTCAGCTGCAATGCCGCTGCCCTAGTGCTGCGGGGGTGAGCTCGGGGGTACCGATGGAGGTCCCAGTGCCTGCTCTGTCACGTCTGTCGTCACTGCTTCCTCGGCTACTGCTTGTGATGTCATGCGGAT
>NC_090752.1:32669872-32682372 GCF_036898095.1 Palaemon carinicauda
AGGTTTATATCCGGGTAAGAGGAAAACTTGCATATCCGCCACCGTCCCCTTAGGGCATGGAGTCCTCCCGCTAGGGGAAAGCATAAACCAATGCAAAAAAGCTTGCATAAAGGAACAATCTATCAGAATTATCCCAGATAGATATACATAGTAAACGTAATGCTAAATCATTTCAAGTAAACTGACACAGGCGAAGGAGAAGCAAGGTTCACAAGAACTAGTTTATTGACAATCAATAAAATAAAACAGGTTAAACAACAATTATACATATATAAGAGGAGGATAACCAATAAATAAGCATAAGCATGATAGTAAACAGAAAACTTGTTTATCTGAAAGAAAACATTAGCACCACTTTTAACATACCGAGGTATCAAAATCATAAAAGTCTGTATTACTAATCAGTTACATTAGCGTTGGAAATGCTTGGCACACATGTCTGTACTTATGCTAGGTTCACCTTTGAATATGGAACAGTCAATGTGGGCACCCTAGTGCCCTAACACTTAGTTTGTAGAACAGTTCGGAACTACACACTCACCCTGGAATTAATCGTCCCAATTAAATCCACTGTTCCTCGCAGAGTTGAACAGCAGGTTTAATGACACTACCCACTGCTACCACAGACCTCTTCAGTTGCTCCACTTGCTTCGCATAGTGACGAAAGAAAACTCTGGAAGACTTCCAGCCAGTGTATGAGCGAAGATGTTCGAAATCCATACCATTGAAGAAATTTAAGGATGAAGCAACTTTCCTCGGATTGTGACCTGCGGGTGTACTGTCTGGATCCGCTCTGCAAATAAAAAAGGTGATTTTCGCCCTAAGTTGTTTCAGTGATAAATTTGAGCCTGATGTTTCTCCCCTGAATAGTTGACCACCCCTGAAGTCTGAAGTTCTACGAAGATAGACCTTTAGGCATTCCACTGGACATAGAGATGCATCTTCTTTCAGAGGGCAGATTCTCCAGGGACCCCACCTGTTGGTGGGTAACTCGTTCTTGGCGAGAAACGCAGGATCCGGAAACAGGTTCAGTTCTCCCCCATCCAAGAACTGAACACGACCTACCTCTCTCGAGAGGGCTACAATTTTACTAACCCTGGCCCCCGACGCGAGTGCAAACAGGAAAATAACTTTTTGGGTCAAATCCTTTAAAGCACACTTCTCATTGTTCAACAGTGAAGCGAAATGAAGAACTTTATCTAGAGACCATGAAATGGGCTTTGGAGGTGCTGATGGTCTGAGCCTAGCACAGGCTTTCGGAATTTTATTAAAAATATCGTTAGAGAGGTCGACCTGGAAGGCATATAAAATGGGTCTTGTCAAAGCAGATTTACACGTTGTTATTGTGTTGGCTGCTAACCCTTGACCATGGAGGTGGATAAAGAAAGATAAGCAGAAGTGCGTCGAGATCTTTTGCGGATTCTTCGCCGTGACAAAGGCCACCTATTTTCTCCATGATGACTCATATTGCCTTCTAGTGGATTTGCACTTATATTACTCTAGGAAGTCTATACTGTCTTTCGAAATCCCGAAACGTTTTCTCACCGCTAGGGAGAGAAAATCATGAGCTGCAGGTTCCGGGTTTTCTGTGATGAAGCGCAGACAGTTGACTTCTGAACTCACTGGGTCAAAACTGGATCTGGTAACGGTAGACACTTCAGCCGTAGTTCCAATGACAGAGGGAACCACACGCTGTTCGGCCACTTGTGAGCCACTATTGCCGCTACTCCCTTGAAAGATCTCAGTTTGTTGAGGACCCTCAATAGAAGGTTGTGAGGAGGGAACAGGTAAATCCTGGACCATCTGTTCCAGTCGAGGGACATCGCGTCCACTGCTTCCGCCAAGGGATCCTCGTACGGGGACACGTAAAGGGGTAACTTCTTGTTGTCTTTCGTCGCAAAGAGGTCTATCTGCAGTTCTGGGACTTGACTCAAGATGAAGGAGAATGATCCTGCGTCTAGGGACCATTCGGACTCTATCGGTGTGAACCTGGATAGAGCGTCCACTGTCACACTGCGGACTCCTTGAAGGTGAACTGCCGACAGGTACCACTTCTTCTTTTCCGCCAGTCGAAAGATGGCCAACATCACCTGGTTAAGTGGTGGTGACCTCGATCCTTGTCGATTCAAACATCTCACAATCAGCTCGCTGTCCAGTACCAACCTTATGTGGATCGAGCGACGAGGGGAGACTTTCTTCAAGGTAAGGAGTACTGTCATAGCTTCCAGAAAGTTTATGTGAAATGTCTTGAATAGATTGGACCAAGTTCCTTGGGCCTTCTTCCGGTGAGAATGACCTCCCCACCCCTCCTTCGAGGCATCTGTGTGAATAGTCAACGAAGGGGGAGGTGGCTGAAGAAGCACCGACTTCTTTAGTTGCCTGACTTGGGACCAAGGCCTGAGAAGCATACGTAGACGAAGCGGTAATGGTCTTATCAGATCTCTTCGCGCGTTTGATGCATAACTTCTCCAAACTCCAGTTGCATCCTTTAGCTGTGCTCTTAGCACCGGGTCTGTTACTGAGGCAAACTGGAGAGAACCCAGCACTCAATCCTGTTCGCGTCTTGATATTCTTTCGGAATCCAAAAGTCTCTTGACAGAACCAGCTATCTCCTTCCTCTTCTTCTCCGGGATGGAGAGTTGGTGTGACACTAGGTCCCAGTGGATTCCCAACCACTGGAACTTTTGAGATGGAGAAAGTCGAGACTTTTTTCTGTTGATCTTGAAGCCTAAATGCTCTAGGAACTGGATCACCTGTAGGGAAGCTTGCAAACATTCTGTCTTGGATGCTGCCCACACCAGCCAGTCGTCCAGGTAGGCTACCACCTGGATTCCCTTTAGGCGTAATTGTTTGAGAGCTACGCTCGCAAGCTTCGTGAAGATCCTTGGGGCTATGTTTAGCCCGAATGGCATGGCTCTGAAGGCGTAGAGTCTTCGATGTAGCTTGAACCCTAGGTAGGGGGAGAGTTGGCGATTGATTGGAACGTGCCAATAGGCGTCTGACAAATCTATGGAGACGGTATATGCCCTCTTGGCCAGTAAGGTCCTTATGTGTTGCAGTGTATACATCTTGAACTTGTAGTTCACTATGAACTTGTTGAGTGGCGACAAGTCCAGAATGACTCTGAGTTTTTCTGAGTCCTTCTTGGGAACACAAAACAGCCTTCCTTAGAATTTGATGGACTTTACCCTTCGGATTACTCTTTTTTCCAACAGTTCTTGAATGTACTCCTCCAGAACGGGGTGGAGTGTTGGAAAAATCGAGGGCACGGGGGTGGAGTGCTATACCAGCTCCAACCCAGTCCATTCTTGAGAAGGCTGTGGGCCCAGGGATCGAAGGTCCACCGATCCCGAAAATTCTGAAGTCTCCCTCCTACCGGTATCATCTTACTTTGGCTGCTGATGCCCTGAGGTCTTGCCTCCTTGACCGCGACCACCCCTGAATCCCATTCCCCTTGAGGGGCGTCTAGACGAACCTCTGGCTGCTCCTCTAGGCTTCGCTCGAAAGGTAGTTGACTGCCCTTCGAACACTGGGTTAAATGCCGGAGACTGCGTCGACACGGCTTGGGGTACCCACTGGTACGTGGTCGGGGTTTGTGCCACCATCTGGGGCACTGTAGGCATAGGAAGTTGTTGCTGCTGCTGTCTGAATGGCTTGGCTGGCCGAGAGGGTAGCCTAGTCTTATTAGTCTTCCTCTTTGGTTGGGGACCCTCATCTGGGGAAGACTTTCTCTTGAGAGATAGGCCCCACTTCTGGAGAAGGTTTCTATTCTCCGTGGCGGCCTTATTTACAACCTCCTTGACCGCTTCACTAGAGAAGAGGTCTTTGCCCCAAATGCTGGAGGAGATTAGTTTCCTTGGCTCGTGCCTCACCGCAGCCGAGGTGAACACGAACTCCCTACAAGCCCTCCTAGCTTTGACGAAGCTATAAAGGTCCTTCGTCACTGTGGCTAGGTGTGTCTTAGCCACTACCATAAACATTTCATGGACCTTGGGGTCACTTGCCATTGTCTCCAGAGTCGTTTGATGAGACATTGAGGCAGCAAGTCTTTCTTTTGTCTCAAGCTCCCTGCGCAAAAGAAAGTCAGACAGCTTGGGGAGGTTCTCACCAAACTGACGTCCGGCAATATCAGCCTCTAACTTCCCGACTCAGAAGGTAAGATGGACGTCCTTCCAGTCCTTGTGGTCCATGGGTAGGGCCAAACACAGAGGTTTACACTCCTCCAAGGAGGGGCATGGCTTACCTGCCTCGATTGCTTTCAGCACAGCCGTAAACCCTTTCTGCATAAAGGGGAAGGCTCTAGAAGGAGAGGACACAAAGGAAGGGTGCTTCTTACTCAAAGCAGGTACTTTGAGTTTGTGAAGCCCCTCTCTTTCATCGAGCTTGACAGTAAAGCTTGAGCCTTAGCGTGGTCCAAAACTATGATCTCCTTCGGCTCCGTTTCTTCCTTTGAGGCTGGTTCCTTCCTTAGACGGACATAACAGTCCGGATACGACTCCTTGCTGGGCCAGAATTCCACCTCTTCAAGGGGGACTGAGCCCAACTTCTCCGAATTGATGATATTTCCCGTCGTCATAGGCATCTGAGCACAAGTGAAGGTCTTTCACGCTGAGCTTCTTCTGGGGCCCACATGATGCTGCAAGTCTCCGCATCTCCAGCTTCATTGCAGCAGCCTTCTCATTATTTTCCCTCTGCATCTGTTGGATCATTCCAACGATGGAGGAAAGGGTCTTTCCTCATTTGGGAGAGAGGACGATGTTGAAGGAATAGCTTCAGGGGCCTGAACCGGAGTAGCCGACACCTCGTCAAACTCTTCCTCTTCATTGTCTGGAGCCTGCTCTTCTTCCTGGTCTTCTGCCAGAAAGTCTTTTTCCAAACACTCGGACACCTCCGACATCCTATCGTCCAATTGGATGTCCTGCAGGGCGTCCGCGACTTCAGCATCCACCGGGATCTGAACCAACGGTATCTCCGCTTGAGGCTGGGGAATCACTGCCTCAGTGACGCCTTGGGGAAAAGGTAAGCCCTCATCTTCTCACTTGGAAGATAGGGCCCAGAAGTATTCTTCTGAAAGCCCCTAACGCAGGTACGAAGCTTCTCCCTTGCTACATCCCTTGACTCCGCCGTCTTAGGGGAATCAAAAACCTCAGTAATCAGGTTTGTGCACACGGTACATACCTGCGGGTCCCTATACCGGAGATCACCTTTGGAGACTGTGCATGCTGCGTGCCTCCTACACAAGTCATGTCCGCAGAAGTTCTTGCTGCGGACGTTGCAGAAAACGCTTCCACACTTCGGATGGTCCTCCTGTAAAGAGAAGAAAATTCCATGAGTATCAAGTGAACTACGTATCACTGGATATACATAGCTTAGAATAACTAAACTAGAATGGAAAGACACACACTTGTATTTCCCGCACAGTCAATTGCTGCAACCTTCCAGATAATAAAATCGTATGGTTAATCTATTCTAGAGCGACCAATAAATAATTTCCAGAGGAAACAGGTGTAGCTCACACTCAAACAAGTGATTTTAAAAAGCTGGATAGTAGATAAGAAAGAACTCACTTTCTTTATCTGAATGGTCACACCAAAGGGCTGTGCAAGACAACACAAAAGTGTTAGAAAAAACTTAGTGTTGTAACATATACTATACTATAGTTTTCTCCCTACAGTATATACTATACTGAAAAAATACTGGCTACAGTATAGAAGGTAATGTGCCGGCCGGCACACACCTTAACTAGTTCCAAAGTATACTACTTATAGACTATAAGGTGGAAGAACGCTGGTTCAAATGCGTGTGCCGGCCGGCAGTGACTGCCGGCCGGCAACTACACAAGATAGAATGGTGCCGGCCGGCAGCAAAAGAACCAGAGAACTCCGACTGACCGGCTGCCGACCACTTGGGCCGGCAGCCGGGCTAGGGTACAAACACTAGAAGAAAAACAGAATGGATGCCGGGATAAGAGACTGTACTGCCTCATAGCCCGGCAACCCGAGAGAGTGCACATAAGGAAGGGGAGAATATAGCTTCAGGCTTCCTGACCAATGCCATCTGGCTCTACAGACAAACATGGATGAGAGACCAAGGGAGGTCCGGGCAGCACTCAAAGCAGAAGACCCTTGCCGGCCGGCAAGGGACTGAGTCAACTCTACATCCTAACCTTTGCTAGGTACAGATGTAGAATGACGGATAGGGATGCAATGGCTAGGCCATCACTAAGGAAAGAGGGGGAAAGGGGGAAGAGGGTCCTGCCAACCTTGCTCTAATAATGAATCACCCGCAGCCAAGAAAACTCATCTTAGCCTAGGGGAGATCCGAGGAGGGAGGTCAGCAATACTTGCCAACTCCCTCGGAATCAAAGCAAGGAAGGCGTTGTTATTCACAGAAAAAGAGGATCTCATCCTCCACAGCGAGAACAACAACACAGGACTAGTCTGCTAGAACACAAAAAGAAGGAATCATCTCGTACAGAAATCTTCGAAAGTGAACTAAGGAGGCTAAGCCTCCTATGTCTGCTGCCAGTCTAGCCAAGGAATCTCAACCACAAAGCTAGACTGAAACAGACTCAGACTAAGAATTCTGATGTCCTGCTCCCTTCCTGAAGCCAGACTTACTGGAAACAGGAAAGAACAGAAACACCCTAATATAGTTGTATCTAAAGTCAATTCAGATAAACCATTAGGGTTAAGCCCAAGGCTTAAGCAGAGGGAAAGGGATTGCACACATTCTCCGAAGAGAAGAGAGCAACCGGGGAGTGTGAGAAAGTATACTATGGCCCCATAGACAACTAGCCTAGGCGCGAAGAGAATCGATTACCTAAATCACCGAAACTCACTCGTATACTATCTTGGAAGAAAATCAACATAATCTTAAATGTATAAAACTGCCTAAAGCTTCAATAAAATTTTTAAACACTCGGAAATCTGAATATCATGCAGGAAAGTACTAGGGCCAAACGACTAGGCTACACGGTCTAGCGTAGGCCAGAATCAGCAAATCCTTCGCCAAAACGGAAATACTAAAAGCATCATATAAAGAAATCCTATGTCATGCTGAATAGCTAAGATTATTAAAGCGAAACAGCCGGGAACGTTGCTCTGGCTAACTAAATAACTCATACATAGCGAGCGACAGCGTCCAGGACGCCTCCGGTAGGCAACAGCTCTTGTAACAACGATATCACTATCAAATCATTTCAAAATTACCAAGAGCTTACATTTATACATAAAAGAAATAATACTCAACTTATCAGAAGCAGAAGAAGTTGGAGAAAGCATTATAAAGTTGAAATAATCCAAGAATTGCGAGATAACACAGGGAAAAACACCGAGTTGTTGAGCTACGCAAAAAGGAATACAGATGGCGCCGTGAGCGGCGCAATGCACGCTTACGAAACGGGAGAGGAGAGATACCTTGCGAGCGGCTCTCCTTTCTTTCTCGTTTTTTGTTTTCTTGCCAATTGACCCCTTCGAAATGTTAACTCTGTTCGGGGTGCAGATTGCTATGTGGCGTATCAAGAATACGTCCTCTGATATTTCGCGATATCCCTGGTTCTTTTATTAGAGATATTCGCTCCAGGAGCTAGAATTCTGGGTACCTTAAGGTAAATTCTCTGGGAATATCGCCATAGTTATATATACCCAAGGAAGCTACCCTTTAGGAACTTCCATCAGGACGACATGGCTTGAGCCCAAAAATAGATTTTTCGCTTCGCTCAAAATCCGTTATATATATATATATATATATATATATATATATATATATATATATATATATATGCATACATTTACGTGTGTACATTGCCTAACTAGCATAAACAGATTAGGGTATTTGGTTCTGCACGATTTCAATCAATTATTAATAACAAATAAAGATGAATTTGCAAACATTTTATAGCCGAAATCGGTAGATATTCCAAACACTACATTACGCAACTCGAATAATATTTTCACTCCCCATCAATAATATGAAACTTGAAATAAACTTCCTATGGAAGATAGCAACAATGATTTACTCATGCTGAGAGAGAGAGAGAGAGAGAGAGAGAGAGAGAGAGAGAGAGAGAGAGAGAGAGAGAGAGAGTGTGTGTGTGCGTGTACTTGAGACGCTCGGATTAAATGAATATTAAAGACATGTATGATGTACACAGATACTTATACAAATTCTGATTAACTCAAAAGACAAAGTAAGTAAAGATCTTATTTATCAGGAAAAAAAAATGTCCTAAACACGAAGAATATCCGTCTTCAGATTAGAAATACCGTAATGTATATCATCATATTTATGGATCGTTGGAATATTATGCAAAACATCATATAATAAATGTAGGTGTCATATTTCTTGAAGTGTAGGCTTGTATAAAGAAATAATTATATTCAGTCATGTCAGTTAGTTATGCTGACTACACATGACAAACAATTGATTATGAAAAATATATAAAAAAATATCAAATTATACAAACATAGAAAGAATGGTTAGACCTAAATTTCCAAAAGGCTCTTACAATTGACTGTGTTGTACTTTAACGAACTAAAGTTCAATATCAATATCATTGATAATCTAAAGGTAAATTTTGGATTCAAGAAATCAAGCGAAAGGAAGCGACCTGAACTGACTTCGGCCTTCATCCACACTTTCATTCTTGCAAACGCGGTAGTCTATTTATTTTCAATCGAGAAAAACAGAAGTACAAGTGCCAAGTAATTATGAATGATCTGGCAGCAAACTGTACTGATATAGACTAAACGACTCTGACTACACTTGCTACGAATAAAGTCATTTGACATTAAGGGAACTTTCAATACCATCTTCATGGCACTTGTTTATACCTAGATGCCATTGGTCAATTGGATATTTTTAAAACTTGACCATAAACTAAATATTATTTGAGGTATATTAGAGATATTCCTTTAACCTGACAAATCCGATAAAATATGAAATGCATAAAATTATGGCAACATGGCTAGAGGTTTTTATTTTTTCATAGACAGCAAAAGCATCAATAATTGTAGGAAGGAAGGAATCCTTTGAATAGAAAGGCGTCAACAACACCTTTAAGTAATGAAAGATAACAAACAGTTTCCGAGCGCCTTTGCGATGTAAACAAAAATAATGAGCTTATTATATCAGCTAATTGTATTTCTAGTGGTAAATATCAATTTGCAAGGTAATGACTATAATTTCGTATATCTTCAAACTAGCATCTATTCTTTTGAATTATTAGACTTCCAAAGACAGATTACAAAAGTTGTAATTGTAAAATCTGAAAAATGCAGTGGAATATAAACTATACACGAAATTGCTTTTCATGTAAAAAAATTTTCTATGCCTCTCCTTATTTTTAAAGCCTTTTGGCAAGCCGTCTAATAGATATGCTGAAGGTAATAATCTGTTCTCTAGTTGGCAATTTGGCTTTCGCAAAAGCCTTGGAGCATGTGATACCCTTGTCATATTAATTGGACTTGATTTTTGTGCTGCCTTTAATCGTGTTGATCACGAGGCCCTTGTTTCCAAAATCAAACAGTTGGGAGTTGGGAGCAGGACTTTTCTTAGCATCAATATTGATTTTTAAGTAAAAGATTGCAAAGAGTTGTTGGTGATGGGCACCATAATGAGTATAGGAATATTATATTAGGTGCTCCATAGGGTAGTGTTCATGGCCCATTACTTTCATACTATATAAGTTTGTTAAGTCGTTTAGGATATTGAACAAGTTTGTAGCTTATGCAGATGATGCTACTCTCTTTGCTTCAATTCCATCTCCTAAATGTAGATTTAGGTTTGATAAATCCCTTAATAAAGATCATGCTAAAATTAGTGCATGGTGCAAATAATAGGGCATAAATTTAAACCCTAAAAAACTCAAAGAACGTGGAAGATACTGGCTCCTAAGCATCTAGATCTCTGTATTGATATTGTTTATCTAACTATATACAACCTCTTTAAAATCGTAAGTGTTATTCTTGATTGCAAATTTACTTTTTGAAAAACCCATTTGGCTTGTTTTTTTCTTCATGGAGCAAAAATATGGCTTATTGAGTCTTTTAACATTTTCAGTGATCAATCTAGTTTGAAGAAATGTTTTAATTCTTTTATTCTGCATCTTTTTATTTTTTTTTTATTTTTTTTTTTTTTTTAGTATTATACTCCTGTCTGGTCTTCAGCTGCTAACTCTCATCTTAATCTATTGAACAAAATCTTGCGGTCTATTAAATTTCTTATTCCTGTTGTGTATAATAGTCTGACACCGTAGTTCAGTTAGTTCGTTATGCATGTTGCATACGATGTTTCTTAATTCTGACCATCCCTTACATTCGGATCTTCCCAGAGTATACCATCCTGTACGAGTGTACGTAGTACTAGGTATGCTATTAATTCTGAGTCTTCCCTTCTCCATTATATGGCTCAATACTACACACTATTCTAGAAGTTTTATTCCAGATGTGAATTATTGTGGAATCCTCTTCGTAATCATGAAATTGAATGTTTTTTTATGTTAAACAAGCTGACATAAGTTCGTCTTTTCAGTTTATATATGATAAATCTATTTTAAGGTTGTTAATGATCTTAGGATATTTCATATTCGTTATTCATTAATTGTCATATAGGTTATTTTTACATTTATTACATTTCCTCACTTTGCTACTTTTCGCGTTGGAATCATTGGGCTTATAACAACCTGGTTTTGCATCTAGCGTTGTAGCTCAGATAATAATAATAATAATAATAATAATAATAATAATAATAATAATAATAATAATAATAATAATAATAATAATAACTATTTCTTATGAATAGTTCTAACTGTATTATACCCTTTGAGAATATCAGAAGATTATATCTTTCCTATACAATAAAGGAAAAGTGTCTGGCTTTATACACACACACACGCACACACACACACACACACACATATATATATGTATATATATATATATATATATATATATATATATATATATATATATATATATATATATATATACATACATAAAATATATATATATATATATATATATATATATATATATATATATATATATATATATATATATATGTTACAGTCAATATCAAAACCCAGACAGTTTGAAAAGTGGCTGAAATTTTCAGGCAATGTATGAATTGCCTGGTTCACCCAGTCAATTTACAAATTAGCTAAAAATTACAGACAATTTATAAAGTGGCTAAAATTGTGAGTTATTTTCTTGATATATTCGTGATGCCAGTGTACAGTTGATATACTGTATATTCAAAATATTTTTAATTAAAATTTAATTAATTACTCAAAAGTGTCCATAAAATATGCAATTTACAAATAGTGAAACTTTTGAGTAATCACTCAATTTTTTATTAAGTATATTTTGAATATACAGTATATCAAAGGTACGCTGGCATCACGAATATATCAAGAAAATAACTTACAATTCTAGCCACTTTATAAACTGTCTGAAATTTTTAGCTGGTTTGTAAATTGATTGGGTGAACCACGCAATTCACATATTACCTGAAATGTTTAGTCACTTTACAAACTGTCTGGATTTACATATTGACTGTAACATGTATACATATATATATATATATATATATATATATATATATATATATATATGTATATATATATATATATATATATATATATATATATATATATATATGACCCAATATATTCGTAAACACAATCAGGCCAAAATTGAAGAAACACTAAAAAAAAGGAAGCAGCATCAACTTGATATAAAGAAGACATGGAACAGGGTACCAAAAGAGTTTTGCTTTAAAGGGTGGAAATGGATATGTCATCCACAATAGAGATGGAGTTAAAGAAATTGCCGATTTCTACACAATCCTATACAATAGTGATATAAAAAATATTTTCCCCAATAAAAATAATAAAACACCCGAGTCAGTACCGAGTGTAACAATAAGAGACGTTAAAAAAGACATTTAAAAGTCATGAAAAGAGGCAAGCAGCAGGAGAAGAAGGTTTACCAATTAATTTAATAATAGATGGAGGAGATTTTATAGTAGCAAAACTCACTGAACTCTATACCTTATGTCTTCAAGAATGCTCTATACCCACAGCTTGGAAAAAATTTATCATTATATTAATTCACAAAAAGGAAAGAAAAGACCTGAAAAATTAGGCAGAATAGATAGACGGCTAGACTTCAATCAGCCAAGAGAGCAGGCAGGCTTTAGAAGTGCGCATTCAGAAACTCACAATATCCATGTAATTAACCAGCTATTGAAAAAAAAATCTACAGAGTATGACAAACAACTATATATTACATTTATAGATTTTGAAAAATCTTTTGATTCTGTCAAAACCTTGGAAGTAATGAAAGCACATCTAAAACTAGGAATAGAAGAATCTTATGTTAGAACACTTGAATATATCTATACAGGAAGTACAGCAATCCTAAAACTACATAAGGGTCGTGAGAAAATTTTGATTATTCATCGCATGTCTAGAAGAAAATTTTAAGAATATAGATTGG
>NC_090752.1:32684872-32694872 GCF_036898095.1 Palaemon carinicauda
TTCCTCACTTTCTTAACCTTAGTGGCGTCAATGTGTTTCCTGCAGGAATCTTCATATTTCCACAGCTTCTTTACCTTTGTGGCGTCAATATGTTTCCTGCATTAATCTTCATATTTCCCCAATTTCTTAACCTTAGTGGCATCAATGTGTTTCCTGCAGGAATCTTCATATTTGCTCAGCTTCTTTATCTTAGTGGCGTTAATGTGTTTGCAAAAATCTTCATATTTCCTCAGCTTCTTTATCTTAGTGGCAGCAATGTATTTCCTGCAGGAATCATCATATTTCCACAGCTTATTTACCTTAGTGGCGTCAATGTGTTTCCTGCATGAGTCTTCATATTTCCTCACTTTCTTAACCTTAGTGGTGTCAATGTGTTTCCTGCAGGAATCTTCATATTTCCTCACTTTCTTAACCTTAGTGGTGTCAATGTGTTTCCTGCAGAAATCTTCATATTTCCTCAGCTTCTTTATCTTTGGCGTCAATGTATTTCCTGCACGAATCATCATATTTCCTCAGCTTCTTTACCTTAGTGGCGTCAATGTGTTTCCTGCATGAATCTTCATATTTCCTAAGCTTCTTTACCTTAGTGGCGTCAATTTGTTTCTTGCGAGAATCTTCATATTTCCTCAGCTTTCCTCACACACACACATGCACACGCACACACACACACACACACATATATATATATATATATATATATATATATATATATATATATATATATATATATATATATATATATATATATATATATATATATATATATTGAATATGATCTTCCAATACTGAAACAGTGGTCTATCCGTCTGGCGTCTTCAGAGTGACGTGTTCATCACATACTGACGAAAATACCACAAACCCAGGATTTTCTTGACATATTCCGATCTTGGAGACATAATTCTAAACAAAATACGCACATTTCCTCCATCTCGCTGCATCTTCTGTACAAGAATGGACGTGGAAGTGTGCCAAGGCCGTCTTTTATTCTGCTCCAGATGGAAATGGAAGCGAAAGAACCCTTTCTCATGTATAAGCGACCCCTAAGGACCCATAACTCACCTCGATGAATATACACGTCATGACATAATGGCGGCCGAGATGTATGAGATATACCTAAATATATTCTCCGATCCCTAAAGGGCATAAATCTCCTAGAAAAAGGCAAAAAGGGATCTCGAGTTCGTCGTTATACAGTTTTTGGAACTGAATTGTGCTATATTTTCATTTTTCAATATTAATGTTGAAGAAGACATTATAACTATTGTACGGATATTCATCGGGAAAAATAGAATATTTGCATTAATTTACGAAGCAGACAAATACCGATTATAACAATAAAAATAAATACTAACTAGAGATATTCCATTGAATAAACGAACACATATCTACGCAAGTACATGATATTCGAGAGAAAAACATGTAAAAATTAGGCTTTTTACAGAAAAATTCCCACCCCCACCCCGAAATGTATAAAGCATACTTTCTAGATTTAATGGGATGCCACAAAAATAAATATTCTTATTCTTTTATTCTTAGCATTACTCGGAATAGTTACTTACACGAATAAAGTTAGACTTGAGATTATGAATTCGGTGTCGGCCAGCAAGACCTCTGAAACAATATCATTGAAATTCTATAGAGGGATACAAAAAAAGCAAAGAACAATTCTTTGGATTTTTTAAAAGATCCAGGATTTTCTTTATTTGTCAATTTATAGTCGAATCGGATTTAGAAGCAGATAAAGGGTTCTTATTCTAACTCAATTAATGAATGGGTTAACATACAAAAGTGAACAATATATTTTTTCCTCTTGAATGGTTAATAAAATTTTACCTATCAAATCCAAGATTTATTTTTATTTCTCAGATTTTAGATGGATCTATATCCGGAGAAGGAGCCATGAGATTTTTAATCTTTGTATATAAATGAATAGAGAACCAAAAACGTATCCTGGGGTTATTGTTTCTCATTTATTAGATGGATCTGGATTCAGAATATAATCCTATTGTTGTTCATATACGAATAGGTAATTGGGCAAGTAACCATGAAGAGATCCAAGAAGGGCTACCTATCAATTACTCTGTTTGAAGAGGTTTACAAAATCACAGTTTCTTTTTAAAGGATCTGATAATTATTTGACCAGTCAAGATATGGAATGGATTTTTTCTTTTACTTAAAATTTGATACTGAGTTTGACTTTGATATGAAAAGCGCCTGAATTTCCGTAAGGAAGGAAGTGCACTCGATTTAAATATCATTTATTATTACTCTTATCATTACACTTATTTCTGATAAAAATAGTAGACGAAAATCAAGATACATTTACTTGTCATGCAAATGCTCCTGGGAATACGCTACTTAACAAAATAAAAATTAGATACATAATGCGAGGTGATTATTGTTAACCTATTTCCAAGAATATAATTTCATTTTGTTTACACTAATTCTCTCTCTCTCTCTCTCTCTCTCTCTCTCTCTCTCTCTCTCTCTCTCTCTCTCTCTCTCTCTCTCTCTCTCTCTCTCTCTCTTCTTGTATATATACATATATATTTTGTGTGCGTGTCCATGAGTGCATAGATAATCGGAACATCAGGCAAATCCCAAACCCACCTTTTCATTTAGATGACCAGGTAGAATCCCATTATATACGCGCATGTTGAATTACACTTCACGCTATAATTCCCACAAAATCGCCCTTTTCATTGACAAAAGACTAAATCTCGGTGTTCCCCTTTGGCTACGTTTTATCCACGCCGGTGACATTAAGGATATTGTGCAGGCTCCCCTCACTATCAATTTCCTCCGTTCTATAGAAAACGATGACACACTACAATTTCCCCTGCGTGCATCCATTACAGTCGCCTGGCAAAAATGATAAATATTATAATTCTTTTCCCATTGGGAAAGCTTTTTGCGTTCCATGGGTGAAAGGGGGATGTGATGGACAACTGACAAAAGGTTTTGTTCGTGTTATGAAATTTCATTATTATCGTGCTTTGCATGCAAAGCATTTATGGTTCATCATACAATTTGTTCGTATTTTTCCCAATAAATTTTACGGTAAGCAATTGCAAAAACATGTGATGAGCAACAACAAAGGAAAAGAAAAATATTGAGGATAATAATGAAAAAAAATAATAATAAAAACAACAACAATAATGGTAATAATAATAATAATAATAATAATAATAATAATAATAATAATAATAATAATTAATTTCATTATTAGTGTATTACTATGATTATGAAGAATAATGATATTCTGGAGTCAATAAGAACAATAATTAAGATAAAAACTATTATCATTAACTAGAGTAATAATAATAATAATAACCATTTCATTCATTCTAATTGGCAAACAAAATGAAGCAATGATTTGGAAACGTAAAATCGAAAGCAATAAAGGGATCCTTCATCCATTCATCTTTGTCTTTGCAGCGCGAATGCTGCTGTGAGGGTCTTTTCTATATTCCTCTTTAAATAGTCTTTCTCCTCGACATTTCACTTGTTCAAAAACAAATCCGGCCTAAACAATTTTAAAGTCAGGAGAAGTGATATCAAATAACTCACAAGTCTAAAGTCTCTCTCTCTCTCTCTCTCTCTCTCTCTCTCTCTCTCTCTCTCTCTCTCTCTCTATATATATATATATATATATATATATATATATATATATATATATATATATATATATACATATAAATAGGGGATTCAGCATTATGAAGATTCATTTGTGGTGGATAATGTGGGAGGGTGGGCTGTGACACCCTAGCAGTACCAGCTGAACTCGGTTGAGTCCCTTGTTAGGCTGGAAGGAAAGTAGAGAGTAGAGGTCCCCTTTTTGTTTTTGTTTCTTTGTTGATGTCGGCTACCCCCCAAAATTGGGGGAAGTGCCTTGGTATATATATATATATATATATATATATATATATATATATATATATATATATATATATATATATATATATATATATCTCATCAGCAGCAGCAGCAGCATCAACATCATCATCATCAACTCCGCCTATTGACGCAAAAGATCACGGATAGATTTCCCCAGTCGTCTGTATCTTGAGCTTTTAAATCAGTACTTCTCCATTCATCATATTGTACTTCACGCTTCACAATCCTCAGCCATGTAGGCCTGGGTCTTCCTACTCTTCTAGTGCCTTGTGGGGCGTAGTTGAATGTTTTGTACAGCACGTGTTTCACATACGCTTATGCACTGTAACGGTATTTTTTTATTGTATATCATCTCTATCTACACGTCCCTGTTGATACAACCTGTTTGACCCTGCCATTTCACGAATTGTTGTGTTTAAATTTTTGTGACCTTCTTGCTCTGAAAATCTTGCATATAAGCTCGCTGTCTGTTAAAATAAAGTTAAATGCATTCACATTGCCTCTAAGTTACAAACTCACGGCTCAATCTCACAGTCTGGTGAACTAATCTCTCTTGGAGAGTGCGGAGAGCATGCCCAAAACATCTCCATCTACCCCTCACCATGAACTCATCCGCATACGGCCATCGAATAATCTCTCTTATAGTTTCATTTCTAATCCTTTCCTGCCATTTAAATCCTAATATTATTCTGAGGGTTTTGTTCTGAAATCAATAAATCTGTTGGAGACTGTTTCATTGTTATACCACGACTCATGTCCATACAGTAACTCAGATCTAACTAAACTGATACATAGCCTGATTTTTATATGTAATTTCAGGCGATTTGATTTCCAAATTTTGCTCAACCTAGCCATTTGCTTTTTTCAATCTTTCATTAAATTCCAATTCTAAAGACTATGCATTATAGATCTTAGTTACAAAATACTTAAATGATTCTACCTCATTGATCTGTTCTCCTTCCAATAATATTTCATCTTACATTGCACTTTCCGTTCTCATCATCTGTCTTTCTTCTATTTATCTTGAGCCACACCTCCTGTGATATTTCATGTATTCTGGTACACAAGCACTGCAAATCCTATGGTGTTCTGCTAATAAGGTCAGCGTCATCAGTATACTCTAGGTCACCTAATCTCCTATTACTAATGCAGTCCAATTCTTCTCCACCATTCCCTTGTACCAACCGTGTTTCACACAATTGTACATAATTCCTTTTGTATATATTATGCTTGTATTCTTCGCTCCTCCCTCGCACTAAAATGAACATGAAAATTCCTGTCTGGTTTTTCCTCTGTAATATTGTCTGTCTTGTGAACTTGTTATGTCCTGTTGCCTTGAGGTTTTGTATATAAGGAGAGTGTTCCACAATAATATAACTCAGTCGTTTCCAATCTGCCTTTGAGTTCACACCCTTACTCGGCGCCGTCACATTGGTGACCCCGGAAGTCGACTCGCTCCCACTGCCTTCCACCCCCACCTCCCTCGCCCCTCCATCGTTGGTACTATGACGGAGGCTGACTCTACTCCGGCAGTTGGCACTGCGGCCGCCCCATTGAAACTTTCACCGTTCGCCAGTGGAGAAGCGTTCGCTTGGTTTCAACGCGCTGAAGTCCACTTTCGTATCAGGGGCGTGACTCGCTCAACCACCAAAGCAGATTATGTTCTCGCGGCGATACCCGAGGACACCTTCCCAGAAATATCCGACTGGCTTTGTGAACAAGGAGACACCCCAATAGCGTATGACGCCCTCAAATCATACCTTCTGCAGCAGTACTCGCCGTCGCCAGCCGCCCGTATAGCAAAGCTTTTTCAGCTCTCGCAACAACCGTTGGGGGACCAAAGGGCTTCGCTTGCCCTCAGGGAAATGACCAGTATCGCTCGCCTTCAACCTGCCGCAGACGGCTCTCCTCGTGAGGTGAACCTAGTCCGTGCCCTTTGGATACGCCGTTTACCTGAACCTGTGCGCGCTGCCATACCCGATGTCGATAGTTTACCCATAAAGGACTTGATGACCAGAGCCGACGCCCTTATGGACAGCCACTTCAAGACCTCCATCAACGCCTCCACCCCTGACGACGAGGATGCCTATTCAACGTCAACCGAAGCTGACATGAATGCCGTAGGACATACACGCCTACCCCGTGACGTGCCGAAGCGGCGACAAAGCCGCCCACCACCCACCAATTGCTCGCGCCCCAACGAACGACTTCTACAGCCACTTACTACCTCCCATCCGCCGCAGTTTTGCTACTACCACTTCAGATTCGGGGCAACCCCGAAGAAATGTGCCAAAGATTGTCAGTGGCCAAAAAACGTGTAAGTAGGCCATCGCTTGTGGCGGTGGCCTCCCATGTTTCTAATCTTTTCTTTTTACAGGATGCAGGAACGGGCGTGCGATTTTTGGTAGACACGGGTGCTTGTCATTCTCTTTTGCCAAGGAAACTCTTCAAGGCACAACGTAGTCTGTCTACATCTGCCGACGTCCGCTTGGTAGCTGCCAACGGATCTGCGATACCCACCTACGGTTACGAGAGCCTCACATTATCGTTCGGAAACGGTAAATTCAATTGGAAGTTTCTCGTTGCTGACGTCACAATGCCAATCCTCGGTGCAGATTTCCTCTCTCATTTCCACCTTCTGGTCGATGTCGCCCACCGACGATTGGTCAACGCATACTCGTACTTGTCGACAGCTCTTCAACCCGCCCCCTCTAACCTCGCTCTCCCCATCAGCGCACCCACGGATGCCTACGCCCACCTCCTCACGTCGTACCCGGAAGTTTTCCGTCCAGAACTTCGCCAAACGCCCACGGTTCCTGCCAAGCACGGTATTTATCACCATATCATGACGACGGGACCCCCAGTCTTCGCAAAATTCAGACGTCTGGCACCGGAACGATTGGCAGCCGCCAAACAGATGTTCGCCGAAATGGAGAAAATGGGCCTTTGCCAAAAGGCCTCCAGCCCATGGTCGTCACCCTTACACATCGTTCTGAAGAAAGACGGCTCCCTCCGTCCGTGCGGGGATTACAGGCGCCTGAACATGCAAACAGAACCGGATCACTACCCCCTCCCAAACATTGCCGATGTAACCTCCTACCTGCACAAAGCGAAGGTTTTCTCTACGCTCGACCTCCTGAAGGGGTAATATTAGGTGCCTATGAACCCAGAAGACATCCCCAAGACCGCCATCACCACTCCGTTTGGCACATACACCTTCAATTACTTTTGTTTTGGCCTTCGTAATGCTGGGGCAACGTTTCAACGTCTCATGGATGGCATCTTAGGGGACCTCCCTTTCTGTGTATGTTATGTGGACGACATACTTGTGTTCTCCTCCTCAAAAGAGGAACACCTCCGTCACCTGCGCATCGTGCTCGACCGCCTGCAACAAAACGGCCTTGTAGTCCGGTACGACAAGTGTACCTTTGGCGCCAACGAAGTGTCGTTCTTAGAGCACCATATCACTCCTGAAGGAGTCCATCCCCTCCCTGAGAAGGTAGCAGCCGTTCAGAATTTCCCCACGCCCTCAACCGTCAAAGCTCTGCAGGAATTCTTGGGCATGATCAACTATTATCACCGTTTTCTGCCAGCCATTGCCGCCACTCTTGCTCCCCTCTACGCCTCCCTCAAGGGCAAGCCAAAGGACTTGAGGTGGGGTCCCCTTCAAGAAGCAGCCTTCTGCAATGCAAAGAAGGCCCTATCAACTGCTGCGGCTCTCACTTTTCCTATCCCACACGCCCCTCTCCTTCTCTCCACCGATGCCAGCGACGTCGCTATTGGTGCAGTACTTGAGCAGGTGGTCAAAGGCTCGCCCCGCCCATTGGCCTTCTTCAGCAGAAAACTGTCCAAGGCAGAATCGGGTTATTCTACCTTCGATCGAGAATTGCTGGCGGTGCACTTGGCTGTCCGTCACTTTCGCTATTTCTTAGAAGGTACGCCCTTCGTCATTCGCACAGACCACATGCCTCTGGTGCATGCCTTCACTCGACAGTCTGACGCCTGGTCCGCCCGTCAACACCGACATCTCTCCGCCGTGGCTGAATACAATTGCACCCTCCAATACGTCCCTGGGAAAATGAATCCCGTTGCCGATGCCCTGTCAAGAAACACGTTGGCTGCCATTCAACTGGGATTGGATTACAATGCCCTGGCTGAAGCCCAACGACAGGATCCAGAGTATCAAGCTTGTAGGACATCCTGCACGTCCCTCCGTTGGGAGGATTTTCCCCTCGAAGACTCCAACACCACCCTCCTCTGTGACGTCAGTACTGGTAGACCGCGACCTTGGATTCCTGCTCCCATGCGCCGACAGGTGTTTGATTTCATCCACGGCCTTTCACATCCGTCGTGCCGTTCTACTGCACAGCTGCTGAAGGCAAAGTTCATTTGGCACGGCATTTCTAAGGATGCTAAGGATTGGGTCTGTGCCTGTACTTCTTGCCAAACTTCCAAAGTACATCGACACACGGATTCCGGAGTGGGCACCTTTCCTTAACCTCAGCGTCGTTTCGCACACATTCACGTCGACGTTGTAGGCCCCCTACCCACATCACAAGGACATCGTTACCTGTTTACCGTCATCGACCACTCCACTCGTTGGCCTGAAGCCATTCCCATGGAAACTGCAACGTCCGCCTCATGTACATCTGCCTTACTCTCTGGATGGATTTCAAGATTCGGTATCCCTGAGCATATTACTTCTGACAGGGGAACCACTTTCACCTCTCAATTATGGACGTTATTAGCGAATCTCCTGGGCATCACCCTACATCAGACAACGGCCTACAACCCCGCTGCCAATGGAATGGTTGAACGTTTTCATCGCACCCTCAAAGCAGCTTTGATGTCCCGCTGCAAGGATTGCAACTGGTTTACTCAGCTTAACTGGGTCCTCCTTGGACTCAGGACCACTCCTAAAGACGCCCTCGACGTCTCGGCAGCCGAAATGGTGTATGGCGACCTGTTGGTCGTCCCTGCCGAGTTTTTTCCTTCTACAACCTCCTCCGACGATCTCCAGCGCATACGTCACGTCGTGGGAAAATTTACTCCGTGCCGCCAGACTTACAAGCCCCCAGCGAAGCATCACATACCAACGGACTTGCACTCTGCAACGCACGTCTTCCTGCGCAACGACACCAGCAAGCCACCACTAACGCCCCCTTACACGGGCCCTTTCCTTGTGATCCGACGCAGTCCGAAAGCATTCCTCCTAAACATTCGGGGCAAAGAAGACTGGGTCTCCATTGATCGTCTAAAAGCTGCTTATCTTCTGCCAGATGACCCGCCTACAGTTCGCCTCTCTAGATCAGGGCGCTAACATGTACAGTATGTCATTTTTAGGGGGGGAGCCATGTACCAACCCTGTTTCACACAATTGTACATAATTCCTTTTGTATATATTATGCTTGTATTCTTCGCTCCTCCCTCGCACTAAAACGAACATGAAAATTCCTGTCTGGTTTTTCCTCTGTAATATTGTCTGTCTTGTGAACTTGTTATGTCCTGTTGCCTTGAGGTTTTGTATATAAGGAGAGTGTTCCACAATAATATAACTCAGTCGTTTCCAATCTGCCTTTGAGTTCACACCCTTACTCGGCGCCGTCACACCCTACTGTTCTATGCATTACAAAATCCATGTGTAAGATAAAAAACATAGGTGACAGCACATTCCCTTGAAGTAATCCACTGTTCACTAGAAATTCATTTAATACAAACTCTACTAACAGTAACATTGCAATTACTATGCTCATGAACAGACAATAAAATTTACATGCTCTGCCGTGTAATTTTTACTACATCCTCGAAAACTTTCAATAATAATGCTCTGTATTTGTCTCCTTTTTATAGAATCCCAAGTATCATTTGATATCCATGGCTATTCTTTGAAACTGCATGTCCCAAAACTTCACTACCAACTGACTGATATATGTTCTTAATATCACACCATTCTTCGTTATTTGTCTGCCCTTCGTCTTGTGAAAATCTTTAAGACTTCAAATCGATTCCTACATTCAATTGCAAAGGTTTCTTTGTGCTAATTTTCTAGAAGCTTATTTGTTTCAAACCTAGGTATTCTATCTATCTTTCTGTTGGGTGTTAT
>NC_090752.1:32707372-32709872 GCF_036898095.1 Palaemon carinicauda
GGAAGTTGGACTGTAGTCAACAAGGCTAGAGCCACCACAAACACATGCACCTAATGGAGTAACATTACCTATTCTCCAACACATACAAAAAGAACCAATGGAAAAATACCATTTGAGTCTACACGGCCATAAGCATCAAGGTATACCACGAGTGTTTTAATTTCACGAGATCAACAAGATCATTAGCTAGTTTAGCATCAGAAAACATGAATGAAGATGATCGAGCCTCTCATTACTCTGCTTATACTCAAACACACCAGCCAAAAGTGTTGCCTTTTCCTTTGGACAGTGAGTGACAGAAACATCTGGTTCAGATAAAGGAGGAACAGTTAATTCTACAACAAAGAAGCACATTTAAGGGTAGCTTACCACTTATGTTCCTAGGCTGTACAAGATTAGGGTTCTTCTATGATCAAATTGTATTCCTTTCCAGATGAAGCATAAACTCTCTGATTAACAGCTCTTAGCTGAGTATAGCTACTTCAAGTCAAATCTGATCTGATACCATTCCAAAGATAATAGGCGTCCTACTTATCCAAACAAGCATGTCTACAATCATCACTTAACCATGAGGGTTTGTCCTTCACTCAGTATTTAAACACACAAAAAGGTATATGTCTATCAAAAGGCTCAACACTAATACAATTGTAACTAATTCAAATTCAAAAGATCACTCAAAATGCAATTCCAGTCTGCTTAAGATTTTATATATCTTACATGAGTATGGCATTACAGGGACAGACTGCTCAGTCTTAATTACTATCGAAACAAAGGCATGATCAGACGTCCCAACTGGAGAACCAACCTTACTTGTTAAAACAACAGGGGAGTTAGTATATGCCAAGGTCTATATATATAGACTTTGTATACCTTATGTCCCAGCAGTTGTCAGGCCTGTGAGTAGCTTTACTTATGATTTGCTCACAGCCTGATTTAGAGGCAAAGTCCAAAGTCATGGCGCGATAAATAAGAGGAACAGAATTTAATCACTCCCTATGTTGAGTGTTGAAATCACCAACAAACACGAAACAACCCTTTTTATCGTCTTCTTGTATCTTAGCCATAATTGCAAGAAGACAATCGAACATAGAATCAACCCCCACACCCTTGATCACTCTAACAGACAATTGTCTCCTCAATACAAACTTTTGTCCTACCTATCTAAAAACAAACAAACAATCTTAGTTATAACAACAGTCTTTCTCACAACAAACAATCAATACACTAACTACCTCTCGCTCGCTGACACAAACACAGACACGCACACACACACTCTCTCTCTCTCTCTCTCTCTCTCTCTCTCTCTCTCTCTCTCTCTCTCTCTCTCTCTCTCTGGATTTGGCAAACAACAAAAAATAGATAAAAACAAGACAAAAATCAATCCTCCACAATCCAAGGCTGGTTTGCAATAGATCGAATAAAAACAACGGTCGTTATAGCTGCTACAAATTTGTATTACCTGAATCTCATGACAGCGACATTAATAGCAGGACTTATGAGAGGCAGGCTACTTAGTCCTAAATTGATATACACCGCCATTCCGCTTGCCCTAAGAATGGTATCCTGGAACAAAATTATTGATTTCTTAATCAATTAGCGTCCTTGCCTGGTGAATGCCAGACTGGGGTTCGAGTCCCTCTCAAATTTGGTAGTTCCTTTGGTCTCTGCAACCTCACCATCCTTGTGAGCTAAGGATGGGGGGTTTGGGGGAGATTATAGCTCTATCTGCTGAGCCATCAGCAGCATTTGCCTGGCCATCCTCGGTTCTAGCTTGGGTGGAGAGGAGCTTTGGGCATTGATCATATGTAATATGGTCAGTCTCTAGGGCATTGTCCTGCTTGATAGGGCAATGTCACTGTCCCTTGCCCTTGCCATACATAAGCGGCTTTTAAACCTTTAAACTTGGAATAAGTAGCTCAGATGTGTGTGCCTCATTTGAGAAACCACAGTTACTGAGCATAACATAATGTCATGCTGTTTGGTGGCAGTTGTAAGGTTGTGAATATTGAAGTACATTGGTCGACCCTGGCGAAGTTTAGAATAGTTCCGGATTTTGCTCAATATCTCCAAACATAAAAAGCATTAAAAGCAATAAAAATATGTCTCATCATACTTGAAAATTATTTAACAATAATGATAAAAAATAACCATATGTACACGAATATATATAAAGCGACTTGTACCAAGCCAATTCAGCTGAAGAAAGAACACTATTAATATTATTATTATCATTATTATCATTTTATATTTGATAATCATCACCATCTAAAATATGCAAGCATTTGTACTGATTACGGAATACTTTCCAAAAATATAAAACACATCACATACAAGAAATAACAGTGCAAATAAAAAATGTGTAAAACTTAAAGATAATAGTAATAATAATAATAATAATAATAATAATAATAATAATAATAATAATAATAATAATAATAATAATAATAATAATATTCATAAATGAGGGATTACGATATTCGTCTTAGAATATTTTAATCTG
>NC_090752.1:32714872-32719872 GCF_036898095.1 Palaemon carinicauda
TTAGATGTTTCTTTTACTTGTACTTAAAACAGGGTAACGAGTGAGTTTCTTTTAAAGAAATAGGTAGACTATTCCCAAGATGTGGACCCCTCACTAACGTCCCTCTCTATCCAATATTGACGAGAACTCTCCTTTCGGTCAATTTACCAGCCTGTCTAGTAGTGGAGTTCATAGTCTCAAAATAATACAACCAGTCCAATAAAATAACTCTTAATTAAAATCTTAAATATTAGAACTCATTAAACGTATCCGTATTTCTCTTGCAGTTTTAACCAACCTAATTTTATCAGATGCAGAGTGATATTTCTTACTCACTGTCCCAAAGGCCACACGAGCTGCAAAATTCTGTAGTTTTTGTACTTTATTCAAGTGCGTAATACTGGCTGACCCCTGGACCATGAAACAGTAATTAATCAAGCTTAGAGCTAAAGATTGTACTACAATTAAACGTGTTTGGGGGTACAAAATTACTCTATTCTATTCAAAGATATCAAGGTTCCCATAACTTTTCTGTGAATCTTGTGTATTTGTCTTATAAGTCATATAACTATCGACAAAAAACCGAAGGTTCTTAACATACTAAGGAGTTTGATTTGACTGCCATTAAAAGTTATTGTAACATTCGGTTTGATCGCATTTAAATTTTGTCTTGTTCCCATAAAAATTCTTTTTGTTTTCGCAGTATTTAACAGCAAACCATTTTTATAAATTCAACTTTTGCGATAGAAAACATGTTGTTAGCCCTTTCCAAAATAACTTCTAAATCGTTATCGTTGATATCACCGTCAGTGAGAACTTGCCTATCGTCAGCTTCCTCAACAATAAAATAGAGGCATATTCTTAATTAGGTTATTGAAGGATATGAATAAAATTGGTTCCAAAATGGAGCTCTGTGGATCTCCAAATGATATTAATTTGCTGGAAGAAATAGTATATTTAATTCTTACGATTACATTACGATTGCTAAGATAACTTAGAGAGAGAGAGAGAGAGAGAGAGAGAGAGAGAGAGAGAGAGAGAGAGAGAGAGAGAGAGAGAGAGAGAGAGAGAGAGTGTTGCTGACTTCTAGTAACTACAGCCAGCTGGTTCGGCAATTTGAGGGAGACTGTGGTTTCCGATAAATCGATTGCACCTCTCGGGGTACCCCTCTCTCACTATGGTATGACTAATCCCTCTACCCCTATTAGAGGGACGGGGAGAGAAAGAGTAGTTATACGTTTGGTAATGCCGCATACCGTGACAAGAAAAATATGTTTACATATATAGCCAGAAACTTACTCTTTATTACTTAAGGGAGGATGACTATTCTGGTCCAAGCTTTACTTGGTATTTAACATTCTTACAGTCGGGCCTTTCTATATTGACCTTCTCTTATATTACCGTTCTTTCTTTACGATAGAGATGCACAACAAAATTCATTCAAATCCTTAAAAGGTGAAAATAAACAAAAACAGAGAAGGGAGAAAGCTTTAGAAAAATTATAAAAAGAAAAGGTGAAAATGTTAAATTCAAAGACGGGAAAGAAAATTATTAATCCGTGTTTACATTCATAGAAAATTTATATAAAAATGTCTAAGGAGATAACGAATCTAATCACTTCAGACTAATTATGAATCGCTGGAAGTAAAATTCCTTTGATCTTTGAGGATTATCGGTAATTAAAAGATTAATTGGTGGTGCTTTGGTAAAAGGTCATTAATGAAATGCATAAAATAAACTACTTAGTAAAAATGAATTGTGGACGAGAGGATAGAGACAAGAGGGGAGGGAAGACACACAAAAAAGGGGCACTTGTGTACATTAAGCAGTTTGTATATATATATATATATATATATATATATATATATATATATATATATATACATATATATATATATATATATATATATATATATGTATATATATATATATATATATATATATATATATATATATATATATGTGTGTGTGTGTGTGTGTGGATAATTATGTATGCATGTATGTATATATTTTATGTGTGTATACATACATGCATACATACCCAGAGAGAGAGAGAGAGAGAGAGAGAGAGAGAGAGAGAGAGAGAGAGAGAGAGAGAGAGATCATCATTCCTGGATTCTTTATCCAAGGTTGAACCTTCGTACTGAAAATTTTCTAAATATCACCAGTTTCATACATCAGCAAAGAAACCTCATGGGCAGTGTATCGATTACCCCTAAGCACCCCGCACCCTTTACATATATCCTTTACACTTCTCGCTTTCTGGATTCCCAAGGACCAGCTTTTCTATATCTCTAATATGTCATCTATCCAGCTGTTTCTTCATAACAATTCCCTTTTGCATAGACTCTTAAACAAATTACCATCGATTTCTCCCGCAACCATCAAAACACCTCTAACCATTTAGATAGTTCAATTCAATTGTGCTACGCATCAACAGGCTTATCTAAGTTTCACTTCTTAAAGCTAAAGATTAACGTGTCTGGTTTCGTTACGAATTCCATCAGAATAGATGCTGACCAGAACGTCAGCCGGGGAAGCCAAACACCCCCTCCCCCCTCTGGTGACAATACACAGCAGTGGCCTCCCCAGTTCACAGCTTAAACTCGCGGTCCCGGATTGGGATCGACCTGCTGCCATGCGAATGCTAGGCTAATGCATTGCATCTGTACTAGCCAGGAGGCTATAACACACATATTACATACATGCTCAATTATACAGCTTACCCTCTTTTATGTTTATTCACATTCAACGTCCACAACTCACTTCCTTGGAGGAGTGTTGGCTCAAGAATACATTCAATTGCAACTCTCTTTTGCTTCCATAAACACTCTAGACCGGTTCAGATTTCCAAATATGTGCAAGCTAGATATGATTGGTGTTAATTTTGTTTTATTGGTTGATGTTACTATTTTAGGTTTTGAATCCATTTCTTGACGGTGCGAAGCTGATATATTTCTTAAGAGGCCTTTAAAAATGGCCACCATATGGAGAAAAGGAATGAATTTTGTTCACGTGTTTAGCTCATGTGGGCATGCAATATCATAATCATCATGGATGTAGTGATATGAAATTTCATTTTCAAATTGTAGATTTTTTCACTTTATTTTCCATCTTAGAAAATGTAAACACCCTCTGGGTCTTTTTTAATAGACCAAGGCAAATGCAAAAGCAAAAAATATGTATACCATGTATAATTTTTCAGGTTTTTATTAATACATACTTTTGTCTATACCTAAAATTCCTTTCGAATGTAAAATCAATAAATAATCAAAGCTGGGGAAATAACTTTCGTACACCATAGAACGCATGACTATTTTTATGCAATAAGTAAAAAAAAAAATCATATCAAAATTTCTTTACCATGGAAAGGTTTCGAAGAAAACAAAATCTAAACACTGGTCATAGCATTTTATGATAATGATAAAAAATTAACTAAGCCCTCCTAAAACTAATGTCAAAAACATATAAACCAACGCAGGCACGCAACTCATGCAGTTTTCATCATTATTAAGAGTTTTTTATATTTTTTGGTTGATTCAGAAGAGCCTTTCTTAATTGTCATGCAACATGTTCCATGGCCACCATATCATCCTCCTGATAAGATGGTAGAAGATCCTTTTCATCTGAAGCTATTTCTGCAATATGTGCCTTATCTGTCATAGGTAGATGAGTAGGAATTACAATGAATTCCTTTGAAACTAAACCAGGAATGATTTCTATATTTGAGCTTAAGCGGTTTAGTGACTCTTTTCTAAACAATGGCTGTTTACTTTGAAGACGGGCTGGTACGTTTATATCATGTTTCATACATAATTTCAAATATTTTTTCCAACAGTCTGAAATTAGTACTGCTAGACCGGGGGCAGTTTTGTTTCTAATTTCTCTGGCTATAATGTCTAGCAATGGAGTATGAGTTACAATAGACTTTGTACTAATGATGCATTTGAAAACTAGACATGATCTATGCTATAACATATCACCAGCGATTGAGTCAATTGAGCCGTTTAATCATATGCGTAAAGAAATATCAGACTTAGCAATTTTGAACAATCCATCATTAACATTAAATGAACATGCCTGATGCAATTTCTCAGTGCCACTTTTGCAGCAAATAATGCAATCTGTTTGGACATTATAAACTACAACACTTGATCATAGCTGACGTGATGTACAAGTATGTGGTATTAAGTATTCAGTTTGTAAGCCTTTTGTGCTTTCTTCAGAAGGGATAGGTACATTAAGAAGACAATCAATTTTGTTTTTGCTTAAGAAATTGAGTTGACATGAATTATAATGATCAACAAACTTTGGGTTACTCGGTTCTTTTAGTTGTTTTTCAATATTTTGTAGGGTTCCCCTATATTCAAAACTGTTCTTTGTCGTGCGAAGATGTATAGCATTGGTTAAAGTTGATATGGTTTTGACATCATATAGTGGATCGTTTGCTTCTTTTGCTTTCTTCTGAAATATTGCACATAAATCAATTTTAAATTCAGCTGGTCTTTAAGGTAGTCACTTTCTCTATAGAATATATACTTGTATAAAAATATACATTAATATTGTGAATACATTATAAAATGATTAAGTAACGAATCAAAAAGTACTCTATCATTATGCTACTTTGGAGAATAGTGATATATTATTCTGTCATAATCATAGTCCATAAATTATTAGTTTTAGCATGAAATTCATTTAATAGGCACAAAAAATTTTTATTCCATTTTCTTGTCAGGTGATTTTACAATAAAGTCATACCTAAAAGGGTTAACAGGCAATAAGCAAACGCCTAAAACATACATTTATAGTGATTTATGGCAATTAGTTTGTTCTGTAAAACTGCTGTATAACTGTACAATATTTAATGAAAATTATGAACAGTATTTCATAAGCAAACAATTTAATGCAAGTGCGAGCTAAAATATAATTAAAAAACTTAATATTTACATTTGTAATGATATAATGCTATTATCAAAATAAAGGGATGTCTTAGACTTTGTTTCCGAAAACGACCTATAATG
>NC_090752.1:32724872-32727372 GCF_036898095.1 Palaemon carinicauda
AAATTCCCTATAATATCATTACAACAATATTATGTATTTGAATACCCGTCGATTGACTGACCGTCCTCGGTGGAATATTTCCTATAATTTGATCCTCGAACACATCAATCAGCGCAAACTCGTCATCAGCATTTTGACGGCCGAGTGAAACAGACAGGTTTATAACATATCAGGTTTCATATCTCTATTTGACGGACGCACTTCGTCCACATGCTGCCGAGAAACTCGTCATTCAGCTTGAACTGATATTGTGAGTCGCCAAATGATTGTCATGTTTTGAGTATGTTTAGGACTTACATGAAGCAAATAATCTGTATGTATATATATATATATATATATATATATATATATATATATATATATATATATATATAGATAGATAGATAGATAGATAGATAGATATATATATATATATATATATATATATATACATTCAAATAAGCCATATATATTTTTGATATATTAATGTCTGGATTCTCTTAACGACCTCGGGATCAGAGCCCCAGGCGAAATCACACAAAGACAAGAGCTTGGCTCCGGCCGGGAATCGAACCCTGGTCGGCAAGCTTATATAGACAGTGACTAACCCACTTGGCCACGAAGAAAGATAAAAGTCAATGACAATTCTACTGTACTTATACCTGTCGAATTCAGGTATTTTGTACTTAGAATTGAAATCAACCCATCTTCACCATCGTAGCTAATTGGTAGTTTGTTACTTGGCATTCAATTAATGATAAATTTTGCACACATATATATATATATATATATATATATATATATATATATATATATATATATATATATATATATATATATATATATAATCTCCTCCTACGCCTATTGACGCTGTGGGCATCAGTTAGATTTATCTTTATCTTGACCTTTTAATTCAATACTTCTCCATTCGTCATCTACTTGACGCTTCATATTCCTCAGCCATGTAGGACTGAGGCTTCCAAGTCTTCTAGTGCTTTGTGGGGTCCAGTTGAAAGTTTGGTGAACTAATCTCTCATGGGGAGTGCGAAGAGAATGCCCAAACCATCTCCATCTACCCATCATCATGATCTCATCCACATATGGCAATTGATTAATCTTTCTTATACTTTAATTTCTAGTCCTGTCCTGCCATTTAACTCCCAATATTCTTCTGAGGGCTTTCTTCTCACATCTACAAAATCTGTTGGATATTGTTTCATTGTCATACCACGACTCGTGTCCATACAGTAACACCGATCTCACTAAACTGACATATAGCCTGATTTTTTTATGTAATTTCAGGCGATTTCATTTCCAAATTTACTTAACCTAGCCATAGTCTGAATAGCTTTTTTTAATATTTAATTAAACTCAAATTCTAAAGATCCTGTATTAGAGATCATAGTTCCTAAATATTTAAATGATTCCACCTCATTAATCCTTTCCCCTTCCAATGACATTTCATCTTCCATTGCATATTCCGTTCTCATCATCTCTATCTTTCTTGAGCCCAACCTCATGTGATATTTCATATATTCTGATAAGCAAGCTTTGTAAATCCTGTGGTGTTCTGTTAAAAAGGACAGCATCATCAACATACTCTAGGTCAGGTAATTTCCTGTTACCAATCCAGTTCAATCCTTCTCCACCATCAACCAAATGTTCTATGTAATGCAAAATCCATAAGGGGGATAAACAACATAGCTGACAACACATTTTTTGGAGTGTTCTACTGTTCACTGGATATTCATATGATAGGACTCCACTAACATTAAATTTGCATATGCTATGCTATGCTCATGAACAGACTTAGTCAAATTACACATTTAAGAGGGACTCCATTATACAGCAAGACTCTCCACAAAATTGGCTGGTGCAGACTATCAGAGGCTTTTTTCATAGTCCATAAATGCCATCAAAAGTCGACTTCTTTATTCTGCACATTGCTGTACGACTTGTCTTAAAATAAAAATTTGGTCAGTGGAAATTCTACCGTTTCTAAATCCTACTATATTTGTTCATATTTCAAGTTTTCATCAATCTTTCTCTCAAGTCTCTTTAGAATAAGCATACTTTATATTTTAATAACAACTGACGTAGGTGTGATGCCTCGGAATTATTGCAATCAGTCAGGTCTCCCTCTTTTGCCATTTTCACCAACAGTCCTAATTCACATTCATCAGGTTTTGCCTCTTCACGTCACATTCTACAAAATAATCTTGTAAGTATTCTGGGACCAACTTCATTTTCGGCCAATATCATCTCGGCAGTTATTCTATCGTATCTTGGGGCTTTCCATCTTTTTAGTTTTTTAATGATACCTTCGACTTCAAACACACTGAATTCATTCATGGATAGATCAAGATCTTCCTTAGCTTCAGGTATAGCAATCAAATTATTCCTTTCATATCTCCTATTAATGACTTGACCAAAGAGTTCCATACAACGTTTCTTTCTTCATCATTTGTTGGTATAACAGACCCATCTCTCTTTTTGCTGGGTATTAGCTTTTTTGCCCCAG
>NC_090752.1:32732372-32734872 GCF_036898095.1 Palaemon carinicauda
CCTCATGCTGCTCGCCCCACGTAAAAGGATTCTTTCTGTTCTTCCTTTGTGTATATAATACGTTTCCTATGTGATTTATCGTTTCTCTTCCTTACTTGCCAATACTGACCCTATCTACAAGTCTTAACAAATGCTATATTCTATTTTCTCCTATTCTTTCCTCATCATCCTGTCAATTTTATTTTTGACAAAGAGAAGGGCATCTTTTACAATGGGATAAAGCTGTCGTCTATCTCACATTCTTTCCAATCTAAAATTTTCTCCTCTTTTACCCTATCCAACCCCTTTGCCCTCAATGAGAATAGAACACTCCCCCAACCCATGTACTTTTAAACTTCTGAAATAGTTCTCCCTCCCTTTCTATCATGGAAGAGCGGATCCCTCCAACCAACAACCAGTCAGTATGAGAGAGAGAGAGAGAGAGAGAGAGAGAGAGAGATAGAGAGAGAGAGAGATGGAATGTAATCATTCGAACACGCTGTGCATTCCGGTAAGCTTAGGGCATTTGCAATGGCTAAGAAGAGGTCAAAATTCCAGAAGAGACTGACCTGAATGGATAGGGGGTGGAGGGGGAGGTGAGAAGGCTGATATAGAATTTCGAGTACCAACGAGTGAAGAAGGACAGCAAGTGACAATTAGAATGCAAAAGGTTGTAAGGGACTTGCTAAACAAAACAATTGGAGGAAATGGATGGAAGCAATAAATTACAATTCTACACGGATATAGATACTTATTGTATATGGGCGTGCTCATACACCCACTATACAAATAGGTTCAAGCCGCAAACAAAAGACTTTCTCTCAAATATTACACAATCATACTCTTATGCTCAATATATTTAATTTTATTCAAACGCACACGCCACTTAAATCTAAAATAGAGTTAAAAAAAATATAAAAAAAAAATTACGCATCTATACACATATAGAGTGCACACTTACACTCATAACGCGTACAAACACGCTCATTGCTTGTATTTCTGATAGTTATTACACATCGTGCGATGAATTCTAACTAAGAAATGCCTTGAAATTGTCAGATAAATTAATCTTTTTCCTCGGAGAAGAGGGAAAGATCTAACGAAGTCAACAATATAAAATTATTTACAGTAGAAGACAAAAACTCCCCCTCTTCGCCTTAAAAAATAATAAAAAAGCTAGAAAAGTAGCTACCAAGAAAGAAGGAAAAAAAAAAAAAACTATAAAAATGCATCTAAAATGGTTAATTAACTTCCATAACATAAACTTGCCTTCAAAGATAATTAAAAGATAAATTGGTTGAACATCACATGAAAAAAATAAGAGTAAACTAGAAGTGTTGCAACATGCTGGATGTGCCTAATTAAGATAGAATAAAGATATGTAGAGATCCTTGAGCACAAAAGGAGAGAATCATTAGAAGATGTTTCTTTTAACCAACAGAGAAAGCGGCTGTAAGGAAATTGAAGAGGTCTTGAGATAAAAATGAAAGAGGGGAAATAAAGGGAGGATAAGAGAGAGAGCGATAATTGATAAAATGAAGCGGAAATGGGAGAGACACAGAATCTGACGGTGATTAACTGGGAGATACATTAAATGGAAAAGCTGGATGATCAAAAAGAGGAATTTATCGCGCAATTTTCACATTTTATTTCGATCCTAAAAGAGATAAATGGAATTGGTTTTATAGATTTGATGCTTTTTTTAACTGCTTCGAAAACCATCTCTCTCTTTTTTATGGTTTATATATACAGTATATATATAAGTATATATATATATATATATATATATATATACATATATAAGTATATATATATATATATATATATATATATATATATATATATATATATATATATATATATATATATATATATATATACAGTGTATACATATGTATATATATGTATATATATATATATATATATATATATATATATATATATATATATATATACAGTGTATACATATGCATATATATATATATATATATATATAGTTTGTGTGTGTATATATATATATATATATATATATATATATATATATATATAAGTATTATTAGTTAAACTATAAGAGAGAATACTCAAGTGCCATATGTGGATGAAATCATAATGAGGGGTAGATGGAGATGGTTTGGGCATGCTCTTCGCACTCCCCAACAGAGATTACTTCACCAAACGTTCAGCTGAGCTCCACAAGGCACTAGAAGAGTCGGAAAACCCAGGCCTACATGGCTGAGTATTATGAAGCACGAAGTAAGAGTTGAAGAATGGAAAAGTATTGAATTAAAAGCTCAGGATAGAGGCGACTGGCGAAATCTAACCGATAGGCGTAGGAGGAGATGTTGATGATATATACATATATTACTTATCAGTCACAAAACTGAACGTGACATATATTAAAGGGTAAAATCTACAGGAAAAAGGAAAGGAAAAGACCAGGTACCAAGCGCTTTCGTGTATTACGTAATACACGAAAGCGCTTAGTACCCGGTTTTTTCTTTCCTGTTTCCTGTTTACCCTT
>NC_090752.1:32742372-32772372 GCF_036898095.1 Palaemon carinicauda
AATAGTAATTATTTCAAAGAATAGTAATTACTTCAAACTATAGAGAAAAACAATTTGAAATTTGTTTCCAATATAGGATTACCAACATTACCTATGAATACTTAGAGCAATGTGGAAACAAATATTTAATATCATAGTGTATCATTAATTATATTAGGGAAGATGCATAAAACCGTGCCAATATCAATAGAATATAAAGGGAAAATATCCGTACCCTTAAACATAATCAACAATGAATGCATCTAGATTCAACAGAGAAGTTGGGTGTGAATGGTAGTCCTGAATGTTGCTTGTAAGACCCGACTGTTCGGACTCTACTTCAGCTTTATCTTCGGTTTCGACTCACGATACAAACGTAACATTACCTACCCAACCTAAAAATCACCAGCTGTGTCATCTTGGGGGGGGGGAATCGGCCCTAATACCCCAATCGCCACCCAATGCATACCAAGGGAGGGGCTTGACCCAGGCGCCACAGCACTAGCAGTAGTCACAACCACCGGAGCAACAAAGTGATTTCTGACATTTAGGTACAGTAGTTAAGAATCCGCTTTAGAAATTCTCGTGTGATTGGCAATTAGTAAATTTTATTCAATTATTATCATCTTCTTTATCTGATAAGAAATATCAGTGATTAACTGTAGAGTCACAGATGGTATTTCCTCAGTGAATGGTCATTGTTAATTCAATAAATATTTATTAAAAGAAAAAAAAATTCACGTAGACACATGTGCAGTGGCTCAACATGTGTTAACGAGAGTTCAACATTGGATGGTAGCTGGAAGGACTGTATATAAGTATTAGCCTCATGCTATTTGTAAATCAACTTTCTACTTTTATAGCATTACATCAAATGTTAATTTAATTACTTTTAGTAAACTACAAAGAAGTTTGGAATGTGAATAATGTCTTAAAAATAAGACAGGTTGGTGTAAAAAAAAAAAATCCAAGTTATATGGGCGTTTATTTGGCTACAAGGTTAGGCTTATTTCAATAATCAAGGAAATATATTTTCCAGTTTGTTATTAAAAATGGAGTTGTTTGGATATCTGCATGGTTGTAAACATGATTTTACATCAATTAGGTTTCATTATCATACATGATTTTTATAGATATGTGGTTGGTTTACCACAAAATTCCAACCGTTTTATCAGGTTTTCACACCAACTTGTGTCTTATTTACATTTTATTATTCAGACGCTAAATTTCTTTGTATTTCATCTAGAGAAATCATAACAACTTTCGATGTAAAGCTATAGAAGTAAAAAGCTAATTTAAAAATTACATTAGGGACCCTAATGTAAACTTTGGAATGACATTCTGCAGCGCTTCAACCAATGCAGCAAGTTGCTGCAAAGTGCTACCATTGAACTAACAACTTCTATTGGTCTTTTGAAGAGTCTGGCTCAATTCATAAGTGATTGCAGAGAGAAATTTGACATTTATGAGCAGAAAGCTTCTGACCGTTGTGGAAACAGCTCTTATAAGTATGAAAGTGCAACACGCCAAATACCTAAACGCAAGAAGCATGTTAGTGAAGGGAGTGCTGCAGATGCTATGGAAAGTATGACAGGAAAGCAGAAATTTAAAGTTAACACTTTTAATGTCATCATCAATCAACTGAACAGTGCTTTGAAAAAACGCATTGAAGCATATTCAACCATGCAGCAGCGGTTTGGTGTTCTGACTGAGTTTGAATCAATGTCTGATGATGATATTGTGGCTGCAATTGAAAGACTTGCTGGTGTGTATGCAAGTGATCTTTCCTCTGACTTCTATTCAGAATTCTGTCAGTTTATCTGTTGGTATAAGGAACAGACAAAGAAGAAATGTAGCAAAGAAGCGTCAACAGGTATTGCTCAACATATGTTCAAATTAATGCACAAAACTGGAATTTCAACTGCATTTCCAAACACTGAAGTGGCTTTGCGAATTTACTTGTCACTGATGGCTACTAATTGCTCTGGTGAACGGTCATTTTCCCAGCTTACTCGAATTAAGGATGTAAAGCGATCCACAATGAGTCAGCACCGCCTTGGTGTGTTGGCACTTCTGTGCATTGAAAAAGATTTGCTATCCGAAACTGACTTCAGTTCTATGATTGATGAGTTTGCTACTGTCAAAGCAAGAAAAGTGAAAATTTAATGTATACAAAAACACATGTATGTAGTAGTACCTTACCTTAACATATGTAAAATTGATAAGGTTTTGTTTAGAAATAAATGTTTACTAATGGATATTTGTTATTATTGTACAATAATATAAATTTTATCATTATTTCAGGCCATATTTTAAAACATCTTGAAATTTGCCTTAGGGCCACAAGAGCCTTAATCCGCCACTGATTAGGGTAATGCTTATATACAGTCTTTCCTGCTGCCATTCAATGTTAAACTCTCGTTAACACACGCAGACTCGCCTCACGTGTTTCGACGGGGATTTTTTTTTTTTTTTTTTTTTTAATAAACATTTATTGAATTAACCATGACCATTTGCTGTGGAATACCCTCTGTGACTCTACAGTCAATCACTGTTACTTATTACCAGATAAGGAAGATGACAATAATTGGAATAAAATATACTAACTGGAAACCCATTAGAGTTTCTAACAAAGTACGTACGATGAATCTTGCAATTTGTTGCATCAGTTTGGGCGCCTACTGTACATCAAACATATAAAAAAGCAGGAAAGCCTAATTAAAAAAACTTGTCTGAAAATTGAATTCATTGGTAAGACGTGTTGGTTTATCTAGTTTTTCTATCGACATTGGCTGATTCAAATATTTTCCTTCATACTTAACTTTAAGGCTGGGTTTGGAACAATGTTTTACCACATTATTCACGTTAAAGAAAATAGAATGAAAAATAAATTTTTCTTTCCCAAGCTTAAAGTTTAAGTCTGTGATGGATTTTTTTTTTTTTCATCTCAATAGAAATGAGGCCGAAGAAAGGAGCAACAAGTGCTATAGCCATTTCAAGAGCGACAGGAGCATGAATACCTGACGAATGGCTTCACCCGGTGAGGTCGTTAATTTCCTCTTGGAGTCAACCCCAAATCTTACTTCCGACGAAGAGATTATGTTCCGCCCTAGATTTGGTTACCTGCTTGTCAGCAGGATTTCTCAACTGTTCTTAGGGATATCTAAAGCAAATTTTATTGCAAAATGCAAGCCTCGTGACTAACAAGGGAATTCAAGTTTATCAACTTTGTAAGTTTGCTTATGTCATGGATATTTTAGGAGTATGTGAATGTTATTTCTTGGGAGAAGGAATCTTATGGTGGGTAGTTGATAACCCTTGGCGGAGGTCTACTTCATATAATGCTCTCGTTAATTCTATGATTTGATAGAGTTATTTATGACGTAGTCATGGATGCTATTTAATTTTCTCTCTTTTCTTCTTTTTCTGACGATCGACTAACAACCATTTCTTTATTAAATCATCATCATCATCAGCCGTAACTAATCCACTGCAGAACAAAGGCCTTAGACATGACTTTCTACTCTTTATGGTCTTTCTATTACAGTCTATATTCGCAAAATTTCTTAGTTCGTCAATCCTTCGTCTTCTCTCCCGTCCCCTGCTTCTTTTCCCATTCTGTTATTCTTAATGTCCATCTATTATTTGTCATTCTCATTATATCTAGCATGGATCACTGGCTAAAGAAAAGAGTTTACTACAAAGAAAAAATTTAATGATAAAGAATAAAAAAATGGAAATACTGATGCAGGAAGGGAATTAAAGATATCATCCCATGATATACTACGAAGACTGAAGCGCGAACATAATTAAAATTATCAGCCAGTAACTGACAAAGTAGACTGCCGCCTGAGGAGAATTCAAATTATCATCCTAGAATAGACCAATGAAGACTGAAGCTGGAATATAAATAAAATTATCAGCCTAAAATAGACTAAGGAAACTAAAACATAAAAATTATAAAAGTTATCGTTCTACAATACACTAAGAAAGACGGAAAAGAAAGAAATTTTCAATTATCGACCAATAATAGGGTAGGGCAGATTGAAGAAAGAAGAGAATTAAAATCATTGTCCTATTGTACACAAAGGAAGACTTGAGTAGGAAATGAGAAGGAAACTAAAAATATGTACCAATAATAAACTAAGGAAAGCTGACACAGGAAGAAAGCTCAAATCCTCAACCTATAATAGCTAAAATAGACTGGAGCTAAAGAGATTTCAAATTATCATCCGATATTGAGCAAAGGAAAACTGAAGCAGCAAGGTAATAAAAAATATTTGCCAATTATTTAACTAAGGAGAACGTAAAAAGGAAGAGAAACCAAATCGTAGTCATACAATAGATTAGAGACGACTGAAATAAGATCGAAATCATCACCCTATAATAGACTAAGAATGACAAATGAAGGAAAAGTTTAAAATATCAGCCTATCACAGTCTAATGTAGACTGAAGAAAGAAATGGGATTAAATCATTAGCCTATAATAGATTAAATAATACGGAAGTAGGCAAAGTATTCCAATTATCAGCCTATAATATGTGACAGGCCGAGAGAAGGTTGTTACTCAAAGACAATATGAAAGCAACTGAGTAAATAACCCGATTCTGCCTTGGACAGTTTTCTGCTGAAGAAGGCCAATGGGCGGGGTGAGCCGTTGACCACCTGTTCGAGTACTGCACCAATAGCGACGTCGCTGGCATCGGTGGAGAGAAGGAGAGGGGCATGTGGGATAGGAAAAGTGAGAGCCGTAGCAGTTAATAGGGCCTTTCTTGCATTGCAGAAGGCCGCTTCTTGAAGGGGACCCCACTTCTGGTCCTTTGGCTTGCCCTTGAGGGAGGCGTAGAGGGGAGCAAGAGTGGCGGCAATGGCTGGCAGAAAACGGTGATAATAGTTGATCATGCCCAAGAATTCCTGCAGAGCTTTGACGGTCGAGGGCGCGGGAAGTCGTGAATGGCTGCTACCTTCTCAGGGAGTGGATGGACTCCTTCAGGAGTGATGCGGTGCCCTAAGAACGACACTTCGTTGGCGCCAAAGGTACACTTGTCATACCGGACTACAAGGCCGTTTTGTTGCAGGCGGTCGAGCACGATGCGCAGGTAACGGAGGTGTTTTTTGAGGAGGAGAACACAAGCATGTCGTCCACATAACCTACACAGAAAGGGAGGTCCCCTAAGATGCCATCCATGAGACGTTGAAACGTGGCCCCAGCATTACGAAGGCCAAAACAGGAGTAATTGAAGGTGTATGTACCAAACGGAGTGGTGATGGTGGTCTTGGGGATGTCTTCTGGGTTCATAGGCACCTGATGATACCCCTTCAGGAGGTCGAGCGTAGAGAAAACCTTCGCTTTGTGTAGGTAGGAGGTCACGTTGGCAATGTTTGGGAGGGGGTAGTGATCCGGTTCTGTTTGCAGGTTCAGGCGCCTGTAATCCCCGCACGGACGGAGGGAGCCATCTTTCTTCAGAATGATGTGTAAGGGTGACGACCATGGGCTGGAGCCCTTTTGGCAAAGGCCCATTTCCTCCATTTTGGCAAACGTCTGTTTGGCGGCTGCCAATCATTCCGGTGCAAGACGTCTGAATTTTGCGAAGACTGGGGGTCCCGTTGTCTTGATATGGTGATAAATACCGTGCTTGGTAGGAACCGTGGGCGTATGGGAAGTTCTGGATAGAAAACTTCCGGGTACGACGTGAGGAGGTGGGCGTAGGCATCCGTGGGTGCGCTGATGTGGAGAGCGAGGTTAGAGGGGGCGGGTTGAAGAGGTGTCGACAAGTATGAGTCTGCGTTGACCAATCGTCGTTGGGCGACATCGACCAGAAGGTGGAAATGAGAGAGGAAATCCGCACCGAGGATTGGCAATGTGACGTCAGCAACGAGAAACTTCCAATTAAATTTACCGTTTCCGAACGATAATGTGAGGTTCTCGTAACCGTAGGTGGGTATCGTAGATCCGTTGGCAGCTACCAAGCGGACGTCAGCAGACTTAGACAGACTACGCCGTGTCCTGACGAGTTCCCTTGGCAAAAGAGAACGACATGCACCCGTGTCTACCAAAAATCGCATGCCTGTTCCTGCATCATGTAAACAGAAAAGATTAGAAACACGGGAGGCCCCCGCCATGAGCGATGGCCTACTTACACGTTTTTTGGCCACTGACAATCCTTGGCACATTTCTTCGCGGTTGCCCAGAATCTGAAGTGGTAGTAGCAAAACTGCGGCGGATGGGAAGTAGTAAGTGGCTGTAGAAGTCGTTGGTTGGGGCGCGAGCGATTGGTGGCTGGTGGGTGGCTTTGTCGCCGCTTCGGCACGTCACGGGGTAAGCGTGTAGGTCCTACGGCATTCACGTCAGCTTCGGTTGACATTGAATAGGCGTCCTCTTCGTTTGGGGTGGAGGTGTTGATGGAGGTCTTGAAGTGGCTGTCCATAAGGGCACCGGCTTTGGTCATCAAGTCCTTTATGGGTAAATTATCAACATCTGGTATGGCAGCGCGTATAGGGCCGGGTAAACGGCGTATCCAAAGGGCACGAAGTAGGTTCACCTCACGAGGAGAGCCGTATGCGGCAGGTTGCAGGCGAGCAATACTGGTCATTTCCCTGAGGGCAAGCGAAGCCCTTTGGTCCCCCAATGGTTGTTGCGAGAGCTGAAAAAGCTTTGCTATACGGGCGGCTGGCGACGGCAAGTAATGCTGCAGAAGGTATATTTTGAGGGCGTCACAAGCTATTGGGGTGTCTCCTTGTTCACAAAGCCAGTCGGATATTTCCGGGAAGGTGTCCTCGGGTATCGCCGCAAGAACATAATCTGCTTTGGTGGTTGAGCGAGTCCCGCCCTTGATGCAAAACTGGACTTCTGCTTGCTGAAACCAAGCAAAAGCCTCTCCGCTGGCGAACGATGAAAGTTTCAATGGGGCAGCCGCAGCACCAACTTCTGTAGAGTCCGCCATAGTACCAACGATGGAGGGGTGAGGGGGGGGTGGAAGGCGGTGGGAGTGAGTCGACTTCCGGGGTCACCAATGTGACGGGCCGAGCGAAGGTTGTGACTCAAAGACAGTATGAAAGCAACTGAGTAAATTTATTAAAGAACACTTCTTTATATACAAAAGCTCAAAGCAACAAGAAATTTCATGTTCAAAAACACACTGTTACAGAGGAGAAAAGCAGACATGTTTATTCTGATTCTTTTTAGTGCGAGGGAAGAGCGAAGATACAAGCATAATACATACACGCAATGAACTATGTACGATCGTGTGACACACGGTTGGTACAAGTACTTGAAGGAAATATGGGTTAATATTGAATTTCCAACCAGTAAAGGAAATTAATTTCTCCCTTTTTTTAATCAAATTTCCTTAACGCGAAGAATATGAGAAACATGCTGAAATCCTTTGTAAATTGACGATAATCGAAATATTTGCCGATGTATACTGCTAAACATACTGACCTTTACAAAGTGCCAAATGAGATCTGAAGTGTATTACTAAGGGGATCCCGATGGGATTCTGTTTAGCTATGAATGGAAAGGAAGAATGTCAGACTGCATTGAATTGCGGAAACGGGGAGGATTCAGAACACAATTTTTTTCCTTAGATTCAAGTTTAATCAATGAACTACAATTTAGGAGTCTAACCGTTTCTCCAGAAAATCGACTTCAGTTGGCAGTGATGACTACCTGATCAATGTGTGCTATGTTCACTCTTCCTGTATTGGTAATTTTATGGTAAATATATTGATCAAGGATATACTTTTCTTTTTAAAGTGTGATTTGACGATTTTCTACCTCATTAGATTTCATGTCAAATATCACAAGGAACATTTTGTGTCTGCTAATGCAGTAATTCCCAAAAGAAAGAAAATAACAAGTGGTTACATCTGTAACTTCAAAATCTGAATACGATAAGGCTATAGGTGAAGCCTGTGTACTATTATTTTAGATTGATTGGCACTTCCAGATAGACATCTATGTATATAAGTGGTTTAATGTAGGGTTTTCTAAGTGTTCAACCTTACAGTTCTGAATAGGTAACAAGACAGTCAGTGTTGGAGAAGCCCAATAACCTGAAATTAATTGCCCGATGTCCTAGGTTAGGTTAGAGTGATGGAATTATGTTATGATGCAGCCTATATTCCCTTTTCTTGATAAATGATACGTCCTCAATGGTTAAGGTAAGATAAATTGGGTTGCAGTTGATCCGAAGCCCAGTCCCCAAAAAAATTTAAATAAGCACCTACCTCCCTAGGTTAAGTTAAGTAGATGTTGTTAGTTTATGATGCATATATGAATTTTCTTCTTCCTATGATTTTGTCTCACCCACAATAACCTGGTATTCCTCTGGAGACTCCTATTCTTATTCTACAAGTGGTCTTGTATATTCATTTCCATCAGTAATGAAGGTCAGATAAGTTTGAAACACACTCTAACTGCTATAAACTGTAAACTGTAAATTTACCGCAAACTGAAACACGAATAGAATTCTTATCATCAGTCAAAAAAGACAGCAACTAATACAGGAAGAAACTACAAAGTACCAGCCATCTATACACCGAGGAAAACTGAAGATACCACAGACCCTGCTAAACTGTAGCAGGAAAGATGTGAAAATATGAAAATGTGATCATTATTCCATAGGTAACTTCTTGTGATGATATCATATGACACAAAACACTATAATTACCAACTTATACAAAAATTATGTACTATGTACTTAGTCTATAATTATGTGTTTATAGTAGAAAGGATAAATATGCACTAGAAAACATGTTTTTGATGTTAGTAATCGTTCTGTTGTCAAAACCACAAACCAAGGAGTAATATATATCCGCGCCGATTATAAAAAGATAAATTCCCGTTAGTTTAAATTTTTCTTCATATATTTTGGATTAAAAATAATCCTCCATAATTTTTTTTTATATCACAGAAAGCCTACATATATTACACGTCTACTGTAGTTATGAATCTCGAATATATATATATATATATATATATATATATATATATATGTGTATATATATATATATATATATATATATATATATATATATATATATATATATATATATATATATATATATATATATATATATATATATATATATATATATATATATATATATATATATATATATATATATATATATATATATATATATATATATATATATTGAGGGATTTCAGTTTAAACCCGAATACGAACGGCGTCCATAACTTCATTCCGTGAATATCACGCGATAAAAGAAAATAACGCAATGTAAAAAAATTTCATTATAACTTTTAGAGATGACCTGGGTTTGTAATTTGAATTCTTCTTCAGACTTACGTTTGACCTACTTTCGCTCGTTATGAATTGGACCACGGATGAAGGGAGCGTGAAGCCGGGCCAGGGATTTCTGCGACTCCTGAGGTATCCCCACGGGAGATATTCCACAGAGGACGGGCAAAATAAGAAACTCTCTCTCTCTCTCTCTCTCTCTCTCTCTCTCTCTCTCTCTCTCTCTCTCTCTCTCTCTCTCTCTCTCTGTGACAGTATTTTAAGATGAGATTTTTAAAAAGCGTGTGTCTGTCTGTTTGTTTCCCAGAACTTGAAGACATTGGATGTTTTTCTCTTGGACTGCAGGTTTTCAGGAGCAAACTTTTCGATAGGCATGACTGATTTGTTTGAATTTCCAGTGTTTTGTTCACGAGAGAGAGAGAGAGAGAGAGAGAGAGAGAGAGAGAGAGAGAGAGAGAGAGAGAGAGAGAGAGAGAGAGTCTGGCATCAGTTAGCTCACCGTTCAGCCTCGTTTGATATATCATATATTAATCATATTTGATGGTTTAATTTTTTGTAGTCGTTAATTTGTATTTTATATCCAAAATAAAAATCCTTGCTGCCAGCACGGAATTGATTATATATTACATAAAAGCCTTTATATGTAACAGGAATTCGCATGCTAACAGTCTCTTTCTTACATGAATTCTCACCAATCCAAGCAATGACCTCAGCAAATGTAGTTAAACTTTCCAAACCACGTGGCCAGATGCATGCTCCCTCTAAAACAAACGAACAAACACATCGAAGTAGATATATAAAACCAAGTTTAATGTAACATAGCAAATATGTTTTCATAAAGATATTCTTTCAAATCCTCTTATTCCTGGAACCTGTCTTTCCCTCGGGACATCGTTATTCAAAATCCACTGGATTAATGGTAGGTTACCCAATTATTCTTAACGAAGTTTCTTTCTACATATTTAGGATTCCGGCACTGTAATAAGATTCTTCAAGTGTCTCATAATATTTCAATATTATATTGAATCATAGCGACTATAAATCATTAATTTCTTTAAATAGATTCAGAATTTGGATTCGTATAGATATTCAATGTGTTTAATTCGGAAACCATTTGACATAATACTATTGACATAATCTCGAAAAATTCTATCATCTCCATAGTTACAAAGCGAGGTTAGTTCTCTTTTTACCTTGTTATTTTCAAATAATACCGAAGACTAAAAGTAACACTGTCTCGAGTTATAACCATACATTTCTTCTGCTGAATATTAAGAATAGTATTTTGTAAATAGTGACAGGTTATCATTTCGAAGATTTTTTTAAAAATCTAAAGTATGCTCTGGCAAAGACAAAAATGGACTACATTTTATAGAACGCTGAATTTTTTCTTCTTCCTTCTAGACTAGCGCACTTTCTAGAAATTTTATAAACAGGCGGCACTTTTAGTTAAAATTGACAGACAAATTTAATAACATAATCAAATAATACTGAACCCAAAAAAAATGTCAGCTACCTCGCAAAATGTTATCTTTACTATTAAAACGCAAATTCAAAATGACTGCCAAAAAATTTATTCCAAATCACGCTATACTGTATATGCACATATCCACATTCAAATTATTAGTCTCATGATATCCATCTAAATCATCTGTATTTGTTAAGTAGAGCAACAATAATTGACGTATGAAATGTCTTTGTATGTATTTATTCAATTTATTAAACAATTTAATGGTTAAACCAAATAACACAACAATCTATAGCAACCATACATTTTGGCTCAATACCATTATGGTACTAGATAAAGTGATATTCTGAAAAGATGGTTTAGAAAAAATTAAGTAAATTTTCATGGAAAACTCATAGTATTAACATGAAGCGGATTAGTAACCCATTACTCATTTTGGAATATCAACGCTTTGATATACAAAATGATACATCGTTATTTGAAAACTAGCTATCCATTTTAAAGATTTTGTCACTCTAATGCTTGTTCTGACAAGCAAGACTGGCTTGAAATATGCATAGAATAGTGCGAGTCATATCTCCAGTCCTACATTTACAATGACCCCCAGCTCTGTAACACCCACAATCAGAGCATTGACATGTAGATGTCTTACTCTGTAGATGTACAGTTTCAAGAGTTGTAAAGTGTGGTTTATAGCAAGTGTTTGTTTTCATTCATCTAGTATCTTCTGGATTTGGCATAATTAGAACAGTTCTGTCTGCTTGGACCCAAACTGTTTCTTGAAAACTGGTTCTGGCTATATGGAGTTTTACTGCACCATTTGTTGGAGAAAGGGTATTTACGCATCTGAAGTAATATGAGACAATTTGTTATTTTAAACAAAGATTATAAGAAGTACACAGAAAATCTTCATTGCTGTGATCGTAGAATAACTAAACATATCGATCAAACGCTATTGAATCACTAACTGAAATACTCATCTCATTGAACGTATTCATGTCGACTTGAAACATATGGCTTTGGAAGGTTTCTGCATCATTTGCAGCTTCCTTCGTCTGTGGGTCTTGTGGTAAAGCTGTAAGGAGATCAATGTGTTGCATAAATGCTATTCAAGCAGTTGACATACCATGTCCATTAAAATGTTATATCACATCCCGGCAGAGCATGAAAGGGAGGCAGGTTCATGAGTTATGAAATACATGGGTGTTCCTACTGCTTTATTTGTATTATTACTACATGGTTTGGTATATACTTATAATCTTTAGATGTACCTGCTTTTATTCATATACTTGTAACAAACTCTGTTAAATAATGTGCAACCAGAACAAGAAGAATATCTGCGTCGCATGCAACTACAACAATATTTTCCATTACTATGTTCTAACAATGGAGGACAATTCGAGTGTCTGCCTCTTCATGATTAACTGAAAGAACAGAAACCACAAAACATTTATTAGTGGGTGCTTCATTGATGAGTTCATCACCCATGATTTTCCTCAAAATCATTTCTAATCTGTAATACGTATTTTTTTTCTTTTCTTTTTTTTCTTTTTTTTATATCTCGTGTCTAACATTTCATTGAATATTCCCTATATTGATTAAATGTCACGTCTATCCTTACAAAATCCTTACTTGATTGAATAATAGATCTGACAAATATATCTGCTAGGTCACCAAAAGTTTTGACTGCAGATGGTTTTCCTAACGTTATCACTCTAGCCCTCTCATCACTGATAATAGCTGAATTAGTGGCTGAAAATGTACTGTAGATGGACATTTGACATGTTTACATAATATTTCTTGTAATTGTGATTTCTTTCCACTTAGCAGCATTATTTCTGATTTGACCCGAGAAGTATGTTATGGGAGTAGCTCATGCTGTAATAGCCTATGTCTGCAAGGTCCGCATTCTGCCATTATGATAAGCTGTAATTATCTGCTGAAATATTTTTCATCAGCTTTGATTGTGCTTAACTTGATGGCTATTCCTTTATTTGAGTCAGTCCGATACAAGTCAGCAAAGGTCTTGTGATCTTACTTTTTAAAGGGACTGTGTAAACGTAGTTTGGATTGTCCTTCTGATGCTAAAAAGCTCGCATTAACAAATGACTGGATTTTTAGTCTACCTACATTTTCAGCATTTAACAAAAACTATGTAATTTCAGAAGAAGCCTCTTGTAAAAAATTTCTGCTGAACCTTACATGTGTTTTCATGATTGTATAAACATAGTTCTTGAAGAATACTGTATGGCTTTAATTCATCAAAAGTATCACGGTTCCTTAGAACAATCTGTGCTTCAGATTGAATTAAATTCAAATAAATCTTAGTCCCAAATAGTAATTTTGTGTTTTCTCCACAATCTCTGTGCGAGATTGACTGTAAGGCACCATCTGTGAAGAGCTGACTCCTTCGTGGTTCCAACTATGCGCCACCCTTTCCGGTAGCCCTCAGCCACTCTTGTCCAAGACTTGCATCCACTTCAGAAAACTTCAGACCATCTAACTCTCCGATTTCCCTCATGGAATTCTTTCTTTAATTCAGTGGGTAATTCATGCATAAGATGTCCTTCTTGTTTTCTGGATGGGATATAAGCTAGGACAATTTGCAGGAATAGGAACATTTCTGTTTTGCTCAAAATCCGTTCTAATCTGTAATATTTTTTTTTTGTACGCATATCTCGTGTCTGACATTTGATTAAATATTTCCTATATTGATCAAATCTCATATATGAAGATGAAATGATAAATTAATTGCATGTCCACAGATATAACGGTAAATAAAAAAAAATTACATATTCCAGTCCATTTCATAAAAGAAATTAACACACTGAAAATGTAGCAAAATACTCTTAGACTAAACTATAATTCTTTGTTTGAATCAATGTATATGACAGCATTAATATCTAGGATTTCTCTTGTTAAGTAAAAACTAATTCCTCTACTAGACTTCGAAAATATATGGCAGGCAGTTTTAATCCGCCCGTTTGAATATAAAAGTCACATTTCTTAGCTTGGCAGACATTTTTTTCACAATCAGTCTTTATCAAAACTAGTTTATTCAAGAACATGCGGACCAAACGTCATATATATATATATATATATATATATATATATATATATATATATATATATATATATATATATATATATGTATGTATATATATACATATATATATATATATATATATATATATATATATATATATATATATGTATATATATATATATATATATATATATATATATATATATATATACATATATATATATGTATATGTGTGTGTGGCTAAATAAATTCTATCCTTAAAGAAAGACAGCTATACTATAATCAACTAAGAGAGCAAGCAGGATTTAGAAGCGGGTACTCAACAACTTACCATGTCCATATAAGTAACCAATTAATGGAAAACTCAAGAGATTATGGCAAACCATAATGTGTGACATTAATAGACTATGAGGCAGCTTTTGTTTCTGTCAAAACTTCAGCAGTGATGAAAATCTTGCAAAGACGAGGGATAGATAAATCTTATGTTAGAACATTTAAAGATATCTATACAGGAAGTACAGCAATCTTAAAACTACATAAAGATATTGAAAAAATCCCAATTGAGAAAAGAGTTAGGCAAGGAGACCCCATCTCCCCGAAATTATTCCCAGCATGCCCAGAAGAAGTTTTTAAGACTTTATATTTGGAAACTGTAGGAATTGATATTTATGGGGAAAGCATTAACAAATTAAGATTTGCAGATGACATACTTCTTTTTAGTGAATCTTGGGAGGAATTGCAAAATATGATAGAAGATCTGAAGACAGAAAGCAGAAATGTAAGACTGAAAATTAATAAGAGTAAAACTAATATAATGTTCAATGAAAAAGCATAGATAACAAATAAGGATTATGGACGAACCTCTAGAGATTGTAAATGAATATACATACTTAGGACATACAATAAGTGTTTCCCCAGGACATGAAACCGAAATTAAAAGAAGAATAAGCATGGCCTAGGGAGCTTTTGGTACACAAAATGAGATTATGAAAATTAGAATGCCACTTTCTCTAAGAAGAAAAGTATTTAATCAGATGGTTCTACCAGTAATAATTATTCATCGGAAAATTGACAACTCAAAGAGTAATGGAAAAAAAATAATGCTGGGAATGATACTAAGAGACAGAAAAAGAGAAACATGTATATGAAAGCCAATTGAATTAGAGGATATTCCAACAACTAGCAAGAAAAATTATTGGACATGAGCAGGTCATATAATGACAATTGCATATAATAGATGGACATCAAGAATAATAGAATGGGTCATAGAGATTTAAAAAAAAAAAACAGGGGAAGGAAGAGAAGACGATGGATTGACGAGCTAACAGAGCTTGTGGGTATAAACTGGCATAGAAAGACCATAAACAGAAGCGAGTGGAAGGACGTGCCTGAGGCCTTTGTCCTGCAGCGGATTAGTTATAGCTGGTAATGATATATATATATATATATATATATATATATATATATATATATATATATATATATATATATATATATATATATATATATATATATATATATATACTGTATATATATGTACATATATTTATATACTGTATATATATATATATATATATATATATATATATATATATATATATATATATTTATATATACATATATATACAGTACAGTATATATACAGTATATATATATATATATATATATATATATATATATATATATATATATATATATATATATATATATATATATATATATATATATATATATATATATATATAAATTGGATATGGATATGCTATGTTGGCTAATACTATTGATTTAGAATTTCCGTGAGAGAGAGAGAGAGAGAGAGAGAGAGAGAGAGAGAGAGAGAGAGAGAGAGAGAGAGAGGGAGAGAGAGAGAGAGAGAGAGAGAGAGAGTCGTATTAATTCCTGATATCACTGTCAACGATTTTCGCAAATAAGTCATGTTCATATGGTCCGATCTCTAACAGAACTTTTGTGATGCATTTGTTCATCAGATAAATTAACCCCTTCTTGCAATACGCTACATAATGTCACTGGCCATTTTATCGACTTATAAGAAGCAAGTGAAAAGTAAATATATTGTAAATCATTCAATCAAAATGAACTTTTATTGAAATGCTCTCTTTAAATAATAATAATAATAATAATAATAATAATAATAATAATAATAATAATAATAATAATAATAATAATAGATTGAGATAGGATTTGTAAAAAAAAAGATTTAAAATTCCCAACCAAATTAAATTAAAGGGAAATCGTGCCTACAGTTACAAAGAAGTATCAAATAATATCCGAAAAACTAAGATAAAAAAATGAGGCATTTTTAGAAATATTTCAGTTTCCCATTTCAAATTACAGTGTCGAAATAAAGTTCTCCAACTTCAAATAAAAATATTTCCAGTTGTAATTAAGCTCCAGCAACAATCACCAACAATCCTTTAATCCAGGAGAAACTTTTAATCAGATACAAAATGAAACGCTAAATTATGATGCAGGTTATTTAATGTAACCATTTAACAATGAAACTAACAACGCAAATAGAATAACAAAACCATCCAAAGGCTTTCAAAGGAGCTGGTCTGCTATAAATCAAATTAAATAACGTGGATCTCGACAGAGATGTGCAGACACCTTCGATATCTAAAGCAACTTGGCCATGAGGCATATGGCACACAGTCGCATCCCTACGTCCTGAACTAACTGATTCACAGATGTATGCAAGGCACCATCTTGAATTACCTCCTCCAGGCTAAAATATATATAAATAGGAACTAGAAAGTAATTCTTCTAAATATGACTATTTTTCTTTATTCTTATTTTTTCTTTACAAATGGGGTCAATCTGAGATGAAGTAGTATTCATGTATTCTTAAAAACAATCACATATTCGCATCCAGCTTTTAAGGCTGATTCACACGATCCGTTTTCTTTCCGACAGGCAGACCGTCGTTTAAGCGGCGTCTGTCTTCTTACATTTATTCCAATGCAACTGTTCACACGACCCGTCAGGATGACGGCAGCCCTCGGTCGTCAGCCTTCCGAGTCGGCTGGGCTTTCTTCCCAAGAAACCCCGCCCGATTTGACGGCCTTTAGCCACCCAACCAACGGGTGGACGATGCTTCGTGAAGTTCGTGTGAACAAGGAACAGTATCGTACTCGGTCGTTTCCTGGCCTGCAACCTCGTCTGTTCCTCATAGAGTCATAGAGTGTATAGTTAGTTTCGACAGTTGACACCATTATGAGAAGTTAATTGAACTTGTGTGAGGGTATGAGGAGTTGTTTGACATGATAAAGAATTTTCTTTGTGAAGTAACAAAATTTGTTTTCAGGGATGAGAGTAAGGACAACTTATTGTCTTAATCAAGTTTCGTCTGTATTGTGATTCATTTACCTTAATGAAATTCTTTCATTGTTTGCATTTTCCCTCTTAGAGATATGGCTTCTTGGCCATTTCAATCTTTTGTAGCAAAGAGATAAACTTTGCTTTTGACATTCTGAAATAATGAAAAAAAATATTACTTGATCATTGTCAGTTCGTAATACATTGTCCAGAACTCTGCCTCCCTCTATCTTTTCTTTAATGACTGATGCACCAATATCCTTTCCCCTTTTTGGTCGGAATCTCTCTTCCTCCTCCTCTTCTAGTAGAAAAGCAATTACCGCGAAATTTCTAATGCTGCGAGAATTATCTCCCATGATCTTCACGCGACAGAATCGAAGTAAACAATAAAAACCGCGAGCTGGCAAACGGACAGGGAACGTCTCGTGTGAATTGGACTAAAATACTTCAAAAGAATTTACTTCAAGCCACCCGTCATATCTCTCGACAACATCGCCATTAACAATGAATCGATAGCCCATATAAAATCATTCTATTGTCCCTATGAAAAACGGATTGCTAGACTTGTTTTCTTCCACTGGCGAGCGGGATGATCGAGGAGGGTGCGGTCACAATCACTCAAGCGGCTGTAAATCAAGATTATACCAGATATATTTAAATAAAAATAAATAAAGGCAAATATAAAAATATGTGTGTGTGTATCTGTGTGCATGTTGTACAAACACCTCTTCACCTTGGAAAAGTTTTCCTTGACCTTGGCGTCGGCGTCAATGACCCTAGATGTCAGGATGCCTGAAAACCTTAAATCAATCAATCAATCAAATTTGACGAAATAAGCATATATACACTTATACATATACATATATACATACATATATACTAGTGTAAGCAATCCGACAAAAATGACAGCTTAATATTTATATACACATGCCATGCACCCCCTCTCTACCACAGCGCCACCGGAGATATATATATATATATATATATATATATATATATATATATATATATATATATATATATATATATATATATATATATAAATATATATGCAAAAAGCATATATATATATATATATATATATATATATATATATACGACGTAATTTCGGAGAAACATAAAAAAATAGAAATTGGGGTTGTGTTACAGGTAGAGGATGGAGCCATTTCACTGTCCTCCGGGGAGGCGAGTAGAGCAGTAATTATGGCCTTTGACAAGTGAGACAATGTTACACAACAACAGGTCGTCTAATTATGTCCGTCTGCCATCGTAACTTTCATTTGACTTTAACAATAATTTCTGACAGTTGATTTGTATTATCAGTGACTTTTCTACAATGTGACGTATATCTATATAATCACACATTTTAATATAATTAACCTATCCACAAACAAATTCTAGTAATTTTATTATCCACACACACACACGTACACACACAAACACATGCGCGTACACACACACACACACACACATATATATATATATATATATATATATATATATATATATATATATATATATATATATATATATATATATATATATATATATATATATATATATATATATATATATATATATATATATATATATATATATATATATATATATATTCTTACAAAGCTGGCCTAACATAAGTAGATTATTTCATTCGCGTATTTTATTTGTGTATTTAAGAGATATATAGCCAGCTCGTAGGTGGGTCCCACTCATGTAGGATTAAGTAAATGTATGTAAATTACATAACACTGTCATCATTCATTTATTTGTATTTTCATTCAGTTCCGTATATGTAAATTTACGTTATTTTAAAGAATTAAATTTCTATTTCCGGTAGTTTAGTTACGAAGTCTTATGTAAACTTGTTAAAAGGTATGTATGACACACACAAGGTATAATCGCCAAAGATTTCGTCATGTTTCCACGTGGTTGGAAAATGCACAAAGATTTTAGACTAAAGTTTACTCCTTTGTTTTTTTTAATGTTACGAGATCTGTGCTTCCGTCATTACTCTCGCCAGCATCCATCCGGCCACTAAGTATTTCCTCTTAAACATGAAGTAATTTCTCTCCAATGTATACCATGAATAGTGCTGTTCAAACATTGGCGACATTATTGTGTTTAATTCAAAAGTGTAGTGTGTTAATGCAAGTACATTTAATATGATATTTTTTTTTTTTTTTTGTGACTGGCTCGGTGATATTTGGTAAAAAAGTGAAGTGTATTTATTTTTAACCATTCGGAAACCTTGTGTGAGCTCTAAGGACGTAAGTGTAACAGTTACGTATATTTAAGTGTAATCACTGTTTATTTACTACAGTGTTAAAGTGTAAAATTTTTTCATTAATTGTCAAAGTTAGATATTTTCATAAATTAATTTCTAGTGAAACATGTGATTGTATAATTTTTGAAGTATCATTTTGTCTTAGTCTAAGGTCTAGTTCAGATTTCAATTTTGAGTGATTCATTTTTGGTATTATTTTTTAATTGTTATTTTAATAAAATGCATTTATTTTTCTAGGTGTGTATTATTTCGAATGAAATGGTGTTTGAACGAAAAGTAAGAGGACCGATCAAAATGTTGGCAGGAAAATGGAAAGATCAAAGATTAGACGGATGGAGAATATGTCAATAACTTGAGGAAAAGGATCAACGAGATGAGAAAGTTTTCCCTCGAAATCCCGAAAACGAGCCAAGGAAAAATGAAGAAAATGTTTGGTATGAAATGTAACAACAGACAGTTTCCTGTAGGACAACAGCTGTTGGTTTTCTTACCGAAAAGGAGATTACCACCTACCAACAAGTTCCAAGGACCATTCCGGATTTTGGAGAAGATAAGTGACCTGACCTACATTATTGAAACACCAAGAAGAAGGAAAAGTCAAAGGAAGGTACACGTTAACTTCTCGAAACCGATACTGCAAGCACCGGATTTCCACAAGAAATTCCCTATCAAAGTGGATGCGTCAGGCAGCAGGATTGGTGCTGTCTTATTAAAAGAAGGCAAGGAAGGAATTCTTCTCTCCATCTGTTTTATGTCGTCGAAGCTGAAAAAGAATCAATGAGCCTACTCAACAGTTGAAAAGGAACTGCTAGCGCTAATCACAGCGATAAGGATGTTGAAATTTATGTAAATAGACCACAGAATGAAGAAATTACCGTTTACTCAGATCATAATCATTTAACTTTTGTTAATAAAATGAAAAATGATAATAAAAATTTAACTAGATGGTCATTATATTTGCAACAATATTGTAAAGCATATATCCAGTAAAGAGAACGTGGTTGCAGATTATTTATCTCAAGCTGAATCGGTGGATTCATGCACGGAATAAATAATCTTTTTGGGGGGAGTTATCATACAAAGCTGGTCTAACATAAGTAGATTATTTTATTCACGTATTTTACTTGTGTATTTAAGAGATGTATAGCCAGCTCGTAGGTGGGTCCCATTCATGAAGGATTAAGTAAAGGTATGTAAGTTACATAAGACTGTCGTCGTTCCTTTAGTTGTATTTTCATTCAGTTCCATGTATGGAAATTTGTGTCATTTTAAAGAATTAAATTTCTATTTCATGTAGTTTAGTTACAAAGTCTTATATAACTTGTTAAAAGGGATGTATGACACACAAGAGGTATAATTGCTTAGGATTCCGTCATGTTTCCACGTGGTTCAAAAATGCTTTAAGATTATAGACTAAAGTTTACACTATTTTATAATGTTACTAAAGGAGGTGGGTGGAGTTAGCTGAGAGTGTTGCCTCGCCAAGTGACGATAATACCCTATCTCCATATCTGCCAAGTTAGCAACCTTGCTGCCGAAAGTGCCATGCCCCCACGCTACAAGAATACTTGAGTAGAAATTTTTTGAGTGAAATATGATGATATGTGTGGACCTAGCAATGCATAGGAACGGGAAATCCAGTCTAACATCCCCCAAGCTCTGTGCTTCCGCCAGTCCTTTCACCAGCATCTAACCAGCCAATACATATTTTCTCTAAAACGTGAATAGATTTCTTTCGAACATATTCCGTGTATATTATTGTTCAAACGTTAGTGATATTATTGTGTGATTAATTTAAAAGTGTAGTTTTTAATGTAAGTATAGTTTATATGATAATTTTTTTGTGACTGGCCCTCTGAGATTTGGTTAAAAGGTGAAGTATATTTATTTTAGCTTAACCGATCGGTAACCTTGTGTGAACCCTAAGGACGTAAGAGTAGCAGGTACGTATTTGTAAGTATAGTTTATTTACTATAGTGTAAAAGTCTCAACTCTTTTCATTAATTGTCAAAATTAAATATTTTCATAAATTAATTTCTAATGAAACAAGAGATTGTATAATTTTTGAAGTATCATTCTGTCTTAGTCTAAGGTCTAGTTCCGATTTAAATTTCAAGTGATTTATTTTTGGTATTATTTTTTAATTGTTATTTTTATAGAATATATTTATTTTTGTAAAGTGTGTATTATTTCGATCACCAATAGTCAAGTCAGTAACTTGCTCGTAACTTGCTCCGAACTAACATCCAAAGTAAGAGGTTGATTGTAGAATAGTTCCCTTTAAAAGTAAAGTAATCAGCCAATTAGATTTAGAGTGTAACATAACGAGACCTTTACACATTCAGTGTTCATATATATATCAACATCTAGGAATTGTGTATTATTCTCAGAGCTCGGAGGTATTCTTGTGTGCATCAGATTAATGTAACATAAAGCAAGTGAGTTTAGGAGCTTGGGAATTTATGTAATTCAATAGTCGTAGTAAGGTGTCTGTGTGAGAACCTTATATCTTTATAACCCTTACCCAGCCATTCCTCTTCCTTCTTTACCACACCCCATCCTTTCCTTTTATTCTTAACGATGTATCCTACCAACTGAACCTTTATTAATTTTATCACATCCTTATATCCAGATCACGTGTGCCATCTGCTCCTAACCTCACTCTGTGACAGTGTTAATTTCCATGCCATAGCATTTTAAGTTAATAAGTTTTACACCTGGATTTTATTTAGATAAAAGTTATATATATATATATATATATATATATATATATATATATATATATATATATATATATATATATATATATATATATATATATATATATGATAAATTTTTGCACATTTAAACGTGTTTTATCATTAATCGAATGCCAAGTCCCAAACCTACCAATTAGCTACGATGGCGAAGATGGGTTGATTTCAATTCTAAGTAGAGAAAACCTGAATTTGATCGGTATATATACAGAAGAATTGTCATTGACTTTTATCTTTCTTCGTGGCTGAGTGGTATGGTCACTGGCATACAGATATCCCGGACGAGGGCTCAAATCCCGGCCGGTCCGATATTATAGTCTTTGGGTGGTTCCGCTTGGGGCTCTGATCCCGAGGTCGTTAAGAGAATCCAGACTTTAATGTATTAATATATATGGCTTATTTGAAATATATATATATATATATATATATATATATATATATATATTTATATATGAGTTTGTATATTTATATGTGTACACACACACACACACACACATATATATATATATATGTGTGTGTGTGTGTGTGTGTGTGTGTGTGTGTATGGTTTTTTGTGACAGTTATTGCGCCATTTTTCATACAAAGACCACCCAGGAAGGACCAGTTGAAATACCCCAATCATTGGGACCCTATCCTGAACCTCATCACCTGCCCACCTATCCGATACCTGTCTGAGGTCTCATTTCCAGCATCTTCAAAAGCATGTGGCTGCTCAGTCTCACCACAAAGGGAGCCCTGGAGAAGTTGAGAGGAGGCCTATTGATGGAGGTGTCCAGAGACGAGATCAATGCCAATGACCAACGGAAAAGTGGTCAGGCAAATGACAGTGCCCACCACACCCCCCCCCCCACCCCTCCCCATCAGGGGCTGAAATGGTTATCTCGTTGTGGGAGTGGCTGGGCAGACCTTTACTCTTAAACCTCCACCAAAGTAGGACCTGTGATACGCTCTCCGCAAGAGAGGCGACAAAGTCCTTTTATCAAGGTAAGGTGTCTGTGTGAGAACCTTATATCCTTATAATCCTTACCCAGCCTTTCATCTTCCTTATTTATCACATCCCATCCTTTCCTTTTATCCTTAACGAAATATCCTACCCACTGAACCTTTAATAATTTTATCCCATCCTTATATCCCAACCATGTGTGACATCTGCTCCTACTCTTAATAACCTCACTCTGTAACAGTGTTAATTCCCATGCAATAGTGTTTTAAGTTTATAAGTTTTACACTTGGATTTTATTTGCTTAAAAGTTATAACCACACGACTTCATCATCGTGTTCTCAGCCTGTAGAAGTAAATTGCATAAGTGATCTGTTAATAGATTAATTTATTTTCCCTTTCCAGGGAATGAGATTGTTTACTGAAGTCGTCCATGGTCTGTCCAACTCCACGTGAAGCACCTTGTGGCTTAACAAGAATATCTTTCTCCATTGTGCTGCATTTTTTCTTCATTATTTTTAGTTAAATATTATTGTAAATATATTTGTTATCGGTAATTATTGTCTTAATGCCGGCTGGTGACCTTAACCTCCCTTTCATTGTTCTTTTTACTCATGCCGTGAGTTTTTAACCGAGGCCGGATTCACGCGCATAACAAACTGGCGACCTTGCCAGCGTGAGCTAATATAGTAATTTTGAATTATTATCATTAAAGTAAAAACTTCCCACTTTTCCGTCTTTAGCGACGAGGCGAACCTTAATTTCCTTTTCAAGTAAGTTCTATTACCACTGGAATTGGAACCTTGAAAGAAAAACAGCTAAAGCATTTTATTTTTAATATCAAAATCTTGCATTTATTTGTGCGTTCGTTTGCACAGCAAAACTCTATCTTTTATTTTTTCAAACACATGGTAAGCTTCAGTTTCTGTGGTAGTAGGTTATTCAGAGTACCAGACATGCGTTGAGATACTACAGATAGAGAGTTATGGCGTCTTTTGACTGGCCAGACAGTACTACATTGCATTCTTCATTCTGGTTATGATTCACGTTCCTTTTGCCAACACATACACCAAATAGTAATCGCTGTGATTACCTTTTATAAGTCTAGCATACAGAATCACCCATCGCTGTGATTCTATTTTTCAAATTTAGTATTCAGGATCACCCATCATGGTGATTCCATTTTTTTGTCTGTTGTACAGGATCACCCATCGCCGTGATTCCAACTTTATGTCTTTTGTACTGGATCACTCATTGCTGGGATTCCAATTTTCTGTCTTTTGTATTGGATCACCTATGGTTGTGATTGCTTTTTTGTCTTTTATAATGGATAACCCCTCTCTGTGATTCCATTTTTATGTCTTTTGTACAGGATTACCCATCGATGTGATTCCATTTTTTAAGTCTAGCATACTGTATCACCCATTGCTGTGATTCAATTTTTTATGTCTAGCATGCGGGATCACCCATCACTGTGATTTCTGGTGAATTTTTTTGTTTATTTGTTTTGGACGGTTTGCAACCCGACAGCCTATGTGCCCACCCATTGGCATGCTCCCTGTTTTTCTAGTTAGGCTACTGTTCAATAATTTGCAAGGCTTGCTATTCGGTGATGGTTCTTTCCTGAAAAGTATTTTTACAGGCATTGTGTATTCTGCCCAGCTTCATACTTATCTTTTCTTCTGTGCGAATATTGCGTGGGCTAGAGCTTTTTTCCCCTCTGTGTAATTTCTTGCATGGTCAACACCGTACCTTTAACTGATGAGTTTGGTATAGTCGCTGTCTTCATAGGGAATTGGCAAAATCACTGCAGCTGATATCCATGAGTTTGTGGACTTGGCAGAATGACGCATTGCAAAAGTATGTGCAGGAACTCAGGAATGAAGCCAAGGTCCTAGGAAGAGCAGAACAAGAAAAGATTTGGTATGAGAGAGAAAGAGCGAGAGCGCATGAATTAAAGATGTGGGAAATGGGCATTCGATTAACACAGCTCAATAACTCACCACCTCAACACAATGGTGCCAAAGTCAAGCAGGACAATCGCAGGAAGGTCCAGTGCATTGAAGGAGTCACCAAGGAACTCCCTACAATGGAGTTGAAGGTAACCACGCCCAGCTCAGCAAGAGGTGCAGGCAAGGGGTAGTAAGCAATCTCAGACATGAGGGTAATGAATTGGTCATGGATCAAGAGCCCGCGAAGGCCGTACAGTGGGTGCCCTTCAAATGCATGAAGGCTGCCAAGCCAGAGTCCAAAACTGTGAGGACGCCACCTGCAGGGGAAGAAGAATGGCTATGTGACATTGACCTTGGTGAGATAGCTTGGTTAAGTGAGGAGGGCCAGGAGTGTTTTTCTCCCCGCAACAAGTCTAAGCCTCATACCCGAGAATTCTCTTCAGATGAAGCAATGCTGCCTACCACCATTGGCGATAGGGCTACCTCAAATACCAGGTCAGTGGTCTCAGAGGAGGCAAATAGGGAAGCACCCATCAGCCCAGAGACCCTGAGGATCCAGACAGAGCTCATAAGATTCCAGCTGTTAGATGAGACGCTGAAAAACTGCAGGGCAGCCGCCTACTCGAACAATGCGGAAATAAATAATCTCTCTAAGGAGGACTTTCTGCTGACGGATGACGTTCCCCTCAGAATCACCCGATGTTCTCATGATCCTGCTAAGGTCTTGAGCCGGCAAATAATTGTACCCGGTAACCTCTGGTTGTCAGTGCTATGCATGGCCTATGAGGGACTGGGAGGACAATTTGGTGTAAAGTGTACTACCCAGCCGATCCACCATCAGTTCTGGCTGAGCTTGCACAAGGTTGTCAAAGCTTACGTAGCCTCCTGCCCTTCTTGCCAAGTCACCAGTAATTCAAAGCAAATAGTACCAAGGGCATCTCTCCAATTCATCCCATCCATAAGTGTCAAGAGAACTGACATAACTATTTTATTGGTTTGGCTTCCCAGCCACACTTCAGACAGACGAGGGTTTCCACTTGATGGCAGAGGAGTCACGACCTCTGACTGCATTCGTAACCCATTTTTGGCTTCACCAGTGTCGAATAACGCTATTCTAGGAGCGTACCTAGCTGCTTCCAGAAGCTGAGGAACAAGGTGCTAGCAGGAAGCCCCTACTGTATGGTCTACTTGGACAGCATCGTAAATTTCTTCCAAACATGGGAAGAACTCCAAACTCTAGAAAAGGATCTTTCAGGCATGGGCTTATCACTTGAGCATTTTGAATCATATCATGCTGACCATGAGTTCCCCCTGACAGTCGTAACGGACCATAACCCTCTAACCTACATGACTCAGCTCCGTAATAAGAATAAAGGCTCACGGGGTGGTGCATAGACCTCCAAAACTACAATTGAAAGGTTGAGTGCATAAAGAGCTCAGATAATAAAATAGCAGATATGCTCTCCCAGCATTAGTGCTCAATGCACAGTGCCATGTCCATAACACGTAGACATAGTCAGTAGGGTAATCTAAGTTGTATGAAAAAATATTAATTTAGCTTTGGTGTCTCCCCAGGTAGATCAACTCGAGGAGCCATCTTGGCCTCATTGGTTTACATGTTATTTATCTATATAACTTTATTTCATCATTTGCATGTTGTGATTTGTCCATTTGACTCTAGGTCACCTAACTCAACTATTATTGCATTTTCCATTTTTTTTTGTTACGTTACGACCAGCATACGTACTTCTAAGGGGCACTTAAAGCTACCATAATATCAAAATAAAGCAAAATTATGACCCTAGGTGCAGCTTAAAAATTTATCCATTATCGTGGTGAGACTCATTGAGAGTGGAGTCATTAAGGCTAATGACTTTATACGTTGCTTGCTAAGTTCTTGTCCTGTTCTAGGACCAAATCTCTGCTAAAATGGTTGGATGTTATTCGTGACGGGAAATGCGCCAATTTTCGTATAAAGACCGCGCTGCAATGACCGGTCAAAATACCACAAGCGTTGGGTCCCTACCCTAAGCCTCACCACCTGCCCACCAATCCTATACCCGTCTACTTCCCTGAGGTCTCATTTCAGGCATCTTCAGAAAGCATGTGGCTGCTCAGCCCCACCACAAAGGGAGCCCTGAAGAAGTCAAGAGGAGGCGTATTAATGGTTGTGTCGGGAGACGAGACCAAGGCCAATGACCAATGGTACAGCAGTCAATGACACCCCCCCCCCCATCAGGGGCTGAAAGGGTTATCTCGTATAAGAGGCTGGGCAGGCCTTCGCTCTTAAACCTTCACGGAAGCAAGACCTCGTATACGCTCTCCACAAGGGAGGCGATAACGTCCTTTTATCAAGGTAAGGTGTCTGTGTGAGAACCTCATATCCTTATAAACCTTACCCAGCCTTATGTCTTCCTTCTTTATCACATCTCATCCTTTCCTTTTATTCTTAACGACATATCCTACCTACTGAACCTTTATTAATTTCATCCCCTCCTTATATCCCAACCACATGTGACATCTGCTCCTAACCTCAATAACCTCACTCTGTGACAGTGTTAATTCCCATGCGATAGTGTTTGAAGTTTATAAGTTTTGCACTTGGATTTTATTTGCCTAAAAATAATAACCACACGACTTCATCGTGTTCCCAGCCTGTAGAAGTAAATTGTGTAAGTTATTGGTTTTAGATTAATCTATTTTCCCTTTCCAGGGAAGGATATTGTTTGCTGAAGTCGTCCACGGTCTGTCCACCTCCATGTAGAGCACCTTGTAGCTTAACAAGAATATCTTTCTCCGTTGTGCTCCATTTCTTATTTTTTAGTTAAATATTATTGTAAATATATTTGTTGTCGATAATTATCGTCTTAATGCTGACTGGCTACCTTAATCTCCCTTCTCTTGTTCTTTCTGTTCATTCCCTGAGTTATTAACCGAGGCCGGACTCATACGGCGAAACAATATATATACACAGTATATATGCATATATATATATATATATATATATATATATATATATATATATATATATATATATATATATATATATATATATATATATATATATATATATATATATATTTAAAAGACATAAGGGGTATTTCAGTAGGCTTGGCCAGTTAATCGCCGTGTGATCATTCCTCTTGTGATACTGCTAAACAATAAGGAAAACTTGGAAGACTAAAATTCACCAGAAGCTGTGTTCCTGATTATCAACTTTTATATCTGAAACTAGGACCTGAAAAAATCATTCTAATTTCAGAGTTGATTTTCGTCGTCATCCGTATAGCCTATCACTTCATTTAGACTTATAAAGTCTAGACCTACATATCCATAATTTTTGTAGATTATTATCAATTTTGTTTGCTGTATGTTGTGGACCTTGTAAAATATTGTAAATATTTATGTTAAATCCTATATGAAGTTAAAGATATTGTTTGCTGGTTATCATTTTCTTTCAATGTTACTGTTTTCCCATATTTGGCTAAATCATATAATAAGGAAAGTAGATTTTACTTAATCTACGTTGTGTGTAATAGGTGAACGTAACAGTTGTGTCGTTATATATTAATTTATTCAAAATTTTAACTGTCTGCATACACACGCCCTGATATGTATTGCATATGTGTGTGTGTGTGTGTATATATATATATATATATATATATATATATATATATATATATATATATATATATATATATATATATATATGTATATGTATATGTATATGTATATGTATATGTATATGTATATGTATATGTATATTTGAAGAAAATATTATGATTCATCATATTAAGTTGAAAAACATATTCATATTCCTCATTTGAGAATTGATATTCAATATGTTATCTTTCATCCTACTATGTATGCAATGGTTAAGGCAAAGATCATTAAAAAGCAATGCGTTGAAATCAAAATTACACAAAGAAAGGCATTGTCTATGGTAGGCTAATTCATTTTGTACATATTTTCCTTTATTTCCAGAAGTATGAAACAGCGAGTTTTGCATGCAAGAATTCTTCGCGAGAGAATTGCGCGATGCCCGAATATCTGGGTTAAACCTGGAAGAGCCTAGCTAGTATTTGCAGTTTAAACTCTGCTGGATTTATGAGCGGCCTATTTCGTCGTGCTATGCATGGGAATGGCCAGGCAAAAGAAAACGCTTGCTTGCACGGGCGCACAGTTCCGCTATGCAATGCTAGTTCTCCTACGGATGATGTGCGCAAAGTCTCTCTCTCTCTCTCTCTCTCTCTCTCTCTCTCTCTCTCTCTCTCTCTCGGACGCCTATTCAAAGGCAGATATAGTAATCCAATATTTCTTTTGTCTTATATATTTTACAGATAAATTGTACAATTTCCTTGCAAGATACATCGGATTACTTTAAATTGGAAAACTTGTTTTATTCATAAAATATTCGATGATCCCTTTCATTCGGCTTTTTTATCGAAGAAATTATGAGTTTAAGACAGGAAATACATCACTAACATTCGAATACTACTACTACTACTACTAATACTACTACTACTACTACTACTACTACTACTACTACTACTAATAATAATAATAATAATAATAATAATAATAATAATAATAATAATGATAATAATAATAATAATAATAATAATCTTAAAAATGACTAAAATAATGCTATTGACACCATCAATTGGAATAACAGTACAAAGAAAATTAACAAAACAATAAATCTATTGCTACAACTATTCTCACTGTTATTATTAGTAGTAGTAGTAGTAGAAAAATAGTAGTAGTGAAAGTAGTAGCAATATCTATATCCTGAACCTGACTTTTAGCCAATGGATTATTGGTCCTCTTAGCTAACAATGAAGAAAAAAAAATATGTGACAAACGATTCTAAATCTAAAGTAAAGATTAAAAGATTATACATGAAATAATAAATGATTAGAAATTGGCGATGTATTTTGTGATTTGTTATTTTTAAGAACGTGATCATCATC
>NC_090752.1:32777372-32784872 GCF_036898095.1 Palaemon carinicauda
AAGAATAAAAACTACGCAAGCTATAATAAGACCTGAGATACACCGCAAAGCGTAAATTGAAATAACGATAATGCTAATGCCGATAATGAGTACAAATAAACCCCATAAATAATGAACTTGGTATTACGATGGTAATGACTCTCTGAAACAATACCAGTGTTTGTGATTCATATATAGCTACACTGAAAAACCTCCCAGGCACTTACAATAATAGTGATTAATGAACATAAAAGTAAATTCTCTACGGCTCTACAGTATAATTAAAAGCCTGTAAACGAAAATCCTTATTCTAGCTAAAGAAGCAAGAGAGAGAGAGAGAGAGAGAGAGAGAGAGAGAGAGAGAGAGAGAGAGAGAGAGAGAGATCATCACATACTGTATAACCCAACTGAAATCCTTGTATAGTGTGTAAATTGAAATTAAAACAAAAGAAAAAGTGCGACCGTATTGTCGCCCTAAGCTGGTGAAAGGAAATAAAGGTTGACAGGTAGGCTCTTAACTATCGGGAAAACGACCAAACGGAAATTATGGCAGAAGATGTGGGAATTAATTCCACTGTGTTGAGGTGAATATCCAACTAAAAACTCGACTGTTAAGTTTTACGATGAAATGGAGACCAATGGGAAAAGGGATCCCTGGAGCTGCATTGTCGAGGATTTTATAGTCAGTGTAACAAAAAGGCTTTCTTAAAGTAAGGTTACAGCACTGCGTCACAATCATATATTTCTCTGAAATTGTGATAACAAATAAATGGTGGATTGATATGTTTATAGTCAGTATGATAATATATAATGCTTCCACAAATGTATACTTGCAAATAGTGAATGTTTATTTCAAACTGTTAAAGAATGTGATGGGCTAATAAAAATGGCTGTAGTTTATAGAACTAAAATTTTAAATATCATATTGAAAATATCAGGAACAAATACTTTTCAGCTATGAAGAAATAAAGGGATATAAAAACCGTTATCAATAAATATATCTATATAAACATAAACATATACACGCGTGTTTAGGAAACTGAAAATGATATGGTAAAACAAAAACAAAATAAACTCCATATTTAGAACTATACTTCCAAGAATACATATAAAGACACAGATCACTGTTAATTGTTTTTTGGTTCCGCGTTGGAATACTGCTCAGGTCTGAGAAAATCCACTGAAACGTGGCCCTATGTATAGCCAAGGAAGCCCCCTAGACAAATGATTCAGTACTCGGTTACGGATTTCTGAGAACGTGTTCGACCCTAAACCATCGCTCACAAACTCAGCCAGTAGTTGCTAATAAACTACGAGGCCAAACTATTCTTGTGTAAACTCCACCAAAAGGAGAAAGATATACATGTATAAGTGTGTGGGTGTATATATATATATATATATATATATATATATATATATATATATATATATATATATATATACACACGCACATATATATACACACACACACACATATATATATATATATATATATATATATATATATATATATATATATATATATATATGTGTGTGTGTGTGTGTTTGTGTGTGATTTACAAAGACATTCTTGATACAAATTTGAAAATTTCACGACCAGATTATTTTCACTTTAAATAACTCTCTCTCTCTCTCTCTCTCTCTCTCTCTCTCTCTCTCTCTCTCTCTCTCTCTCTCTCTCTCTCTCTCTCTCTCTCTCTCTCTCTCTCTCAAAAACAGATAATCTGAGTAAAAATATGTCATAGATGAATTTTGTTCGTGCAAAAAAAAAAAGGTAAAGTAGAATAGAACGATTCAAAATAAAAAGCCAAAATTAGGGCCAGTAACGCAGCACTCGTTTTTCGACTCCTGTTCCGAGCTTTTTTCGGATTGCATTATTTCCCCCTTGGGCCAGATACAAGAGCATCCCTGTCACAGCGAACAAATGTCCATTGCCAAGCTCTATTCCTATGTATACCAGAAGGATACAGTGCTCTCGCAAAGTCAAGTGGGATGTAATTTTAAAATAAAATGTGTTTTCTTATCGTGACCCATTCTTCTGCTTTACTTTCTTTTTTGAACATTAAGCTCTTTTGAATTCTTCCTTTGCATCCCTAAGCCATTTTAATTCATATTGTTGTTTCTCGTTCATCACCTATTTTTTTTCTAATCCTTTCTTTTTATTTCTTTTTTATTCTATCGCTTTTAGCACTGATCACTTTAAATTCTTCTTTTCTTTTTAATCTTATTACGTCATATTACGGGATATCTATAAAAGTAAGATTCTTTTGAAATAAATAACGTTCACAAACGTAATAGTTAAAAGCTGAAACGTAAAATATCAGTATGGTAATGTCACATATTCATATTGAATATATTTTCATCATATTTTACTTAACATTTTTAATTTTCAGCACTTTTTAATAAAATAAAATACGAAAATGAATTGAAATGTTGTCTTCATAATGATTTACATATATTCTTACTTTTGCCATAGAAAATGAAACTATATACACACACACACACACACACACACACACACACACACATATATATATATATATATATATATATATATATATATATATATATATATATGTATATATATGTATGTATGCATATATATATTCTTTACATAGTTCTCTGAGTTGTAACTAGCTTATAATTTAAGGCTTTAGTAAGGCTCCAAATTTCTAATGCTTAAATTAATACTGGTACGACCACCTGATTAAATACTTATTTTCACAGAAAGTAGCATTTTATTTTCATAGCCTCATTTTGTTTACCAAAATCCCTCCATCCCATAGTTATCCATCTTTTAATAACAGTAAGAGACAGAAAAAGAACAACATAGATACGAGAGGAAACTAAAGTAGACGATATACTAACATGTGAGTAAAAGAAATGGACATGGGCAGGACATATAATGATAATGACCAATAATAGATAAACATTGAGATTAAGAGAATGGGTCCTTAAAGATAGCAAAAGAAGTAAAGGAAGGGAGAGAAGACGATGGATTGACGAACTAAGAAAGTTTGCAGGTGTCGACTGGAATAGAAAGACCATAAACAAAAACAAGCGGAATGACATGTTCGAGGCCTTTCCTATGCAGTGGACTAGTAACGGCTGATGATGTTGATGATGCTATTATCTTTAGGTTAATTCCCCCTTGGGTCTCTGATCCCGAGGTATAGACAGAATCCATATATTAGGAGTAAAATATATGGCTTATATATACACATATATATATATATATATATATATATATATATATATATATATATATATATATATATATATATAGTATATATATATATATATATATATATATATATATATATATATATATATATATATTTGATATCATATTTATCATGAATTTCTGAATGATTTATAAAATGTTGAATAGCCTAAGTCAGGGGAGGTCGAGGCGAAACGTCAGTCAACTGGAGTTCCAGGAGATTGAGTGACGGGAATCGAGAAGCATGTGACTGGAGAGCAACCCGGTCTTCTTCGGAGACACGTTTCAAACAAGTACAGGTGCCATTACAAAAGAGGTCAGTGATATTCTTGCGAAAACGCAAACTATAAACTCTTACAGTTTTATAAAACATTTTATAGAAAATGAAAATTCGTTTCATTATATTGTTGGTAATGTTGTTCTTGCAAATAATGGACGCTTGGGTACGATCTACTGCTCCAGCATTTTTTATAAATTATTTTCTGATACCTAAATCTCTATGAAACACATTGCAATTTGTTTCACATTATTGCTAGAGTACAATATTGCAAATGCACCATTATTTACTGTTTTCCTCAATTAATCCTAATATTATAAACTGTACTATTCAAACTTTAAAAGGCAGACGGAGAAAATATAATATTACTTTGGTGAATATAAACAAATATTAGATGGGAAATGCAGTAGAAAATTAATGAAAAATTTCTTTTTTACCTAGACACTCATTAATATTTCTGAGCAAATGGTAAAATGTTTTTAATATAATACATGTCACTTTGTGCAACCTATTATCATAAAAAGGTAAATTATTTAGCGTCCACAACGTGTAGGTAAAGAGAGCAATGGAAAATCATAAATAAAAACAAATATGCTTTGAATTTCTTTACACAACAGTAATTTATCCTGTAAACAAAGCAATGTCGAATTAAAGGCGTTTTCTGTTTTCACCAGAGCAAATACGCTTCCCGTAGTCGATAAAAGCTCTTCTTAACTTTAAAAAAATCATATAGATATATTAGAAGTTAATTAATTACCCACACACACACACACACACACACACACACATATATATATATATATATATATATATATATATATATATATATATATATATATGTGTGTGTGTGTGTGTGCGCGCGCGCGTTTACACATATATACATATATTACCATCATCATCAGCCGTAACTAGTCCAATGCAAGACAAAGGCCTCAGACATGTCCTTCCACTCGTGTTCGTTAATCCATCGTCTTCTTTTCCTTTCCCTGCTTCTTTTGAAATCTCTAGGGACTCATTCTGCTGTTTGTAATGTCCATCTGTTATCTGTCACTCTAATTTCATTCTCATTACATGTCCTGGCCATGTCCATTTTTTTTTACATGTTAGAATATCCTCTGTTTTACTTTCTCTCCGATCCAAGTTTCTCTTTTTTGTCTCTTAGTGTTATTTGCATCACTATTTTTTCCATTGCTCTTTAAGTTGTAACTAGCTAATGTTCTAAGGTTTTAGTAAAGCTCCAAGTTTCTTATGCATAAGTTAATACTGATGGGACCGTCTGCTTATATACTTTCATTTTTAGGGAAAGCAGCATTTTAATTTTCATAATCTGATTTATTTGCCAAAAGCTCTCCATCCCATGCTTATCCTTCTTTTAATTTCGGTCTCGTGTCCTGAGGAAACACTGTCTGTACTAAATACGTATAATCATTAACAATCTCTAAATATTCGCCTATAACTCTTATTTGTTGTCTCTGCATTTTCATTTAACATCATCTAAGTATTACTCATATCCATTTTCAGTCCTACATTTCTGTATTCTCAATTCAAATCTTCTAATATCTTTTGCAATTTCTTTCATGATTCAATAAACAGAATTGTATCTACAAATATCAAGTTGTTAAGTTAGTCTCAATTAATGTTAATGCCTGATGTTACTTTCCTAGAAAAGATTTTTCATCCTTATCAATGGGCCAAGCACAAAATACACCATGGACATATCTTGACAACCCCCCTAAAAAAATAGGTGGAATCTTGAAACCTTTCAGAATTAATGTATTATTTATAAACAGCACACTCATGAATATTACGATAAAAAATCCCCAAAACATATGACCATATGAATTTATGAAATTCCATGCAATCGATGTAATAAACGATATATTGAGCAAAGTGGCCAAGCAATAGAAACTAGATCAAAACAGCACAAATATAATGGAAGAACGTGTAACATTGCCATCATTCTTTTTCAGCATCTGAATGATTGAAACCACTCTATTAATTGGAGAGCTGCAGCTAGACCTCTTTGCGACGAAAGACAACAAGAAAATAGATCGTTACGTGTCCCCATACGAGGATCCGCTAGCGGAGGCAGTGGGTGCTATGTCCCTGGACTGGAACAGATGGTCCAGTATTTATCTGTTCCCTCCGCACAACCTCCTTTTGAAGGTCCTCGACAAGCTGAGATCCTTCAAAGGGAAAGCAGCAATAGTGGCCCACAAGTGGCCAAATAGCGTGTGGTTCCCTCTGGCATTGGAACTACGACTAAAATTCGTACCGCTACCGGATCCATACCTGTCTCAGCGAGTACAGAAGTAGACTGTCTTCGCTTCATCACAGAAAACACGGAACCTACATCTCATGATTTTCTCTCCTTAGCGATGAGAAAAAGATTTGGTGTTAAAAGACAGTTTAGACTTTTGGAGGAAACCAGAAGACATTATAAGGCTTCAGGGAAGAAACAGATATCCTTTGTCAAGGCGAAGAAACCATAAGAAATCTAGACAGATTCCTATTTATCATTCTTCATTCACCTTCATGAGCAAGGTTTAGCAGCCAACACAATACTATTGTTCAAGCCTGCCTTGACAAGACAGATACTATATGCCTTACAGGTCGACCTTTCTAACGACGTTCTTAATGAATTACGAAGGCCCATACTAGGCTTAGCCCTTCAGCGCCTCCAAAGACCCTTTGCATAGTCATTAGATAGGATTCTTCATTGTGCATAAATAATGAACAATGAGGAATGCGCTTAGAAGGTTTTGAATTAAAAGTCATATTTCTGCTTGTACTCGCTTTGGGGCCAGAGTTAGTGAATTAATGGCTCTCTCTGGAGAGGAAGGCCACGTCCAGTTCTTGGAGGGAGAACTGAATCTATTTCCAGACCCAACGTTTCTTACCAAGAACAAGCTACCCACCAACAGGTGGGGTCTCTAGAGAATCTGCCCTCTGAAGGAAGATGCATCTCTATGTCCAGTGGAGTGCCTAAAGGTCTATCTTCATAGAACTTCAGACTTCATGGGAGGACAGCTATTCAGAGGAGAAACCCTGGGTTCAAAGTTATCTATAACTAAGGGCGAAAATCACCCTTGTTATTCGCAGAACGGATCCAGACAGTACACCCGGTAATCATGATCCGAGGAAAGTTGCCTCCTCCATAAAATTTCTTTAATTATATGGACTTAGAACATCCTTGTTGGTACACCAGCTGGTAGTCATCCAAGGTGTTCTTTATGCACTATGCGAAGCAAGTGGAGCAACTCAGGAGGTCTGTGGTAGCAGCAGGTAGAATTCTTTAAACTTCTGTTTTAAATCTGCGAGGAACAGTGTAATTAATTTGGGACGATTAATTAAGAGGGTGGGTGTGTAGTCACTGTATGTTACTACACACTGAGCGATAGGCCACGAAAGTGTCCTTACGAACTGTTCCATTGACGTTGGTGAACTATAGCATAATACGGACACTTGTGCTATGCGTTTCTTACGCTAGTGTAAATAAACAGTATACAAACTACCATTATTATTAATAATTCAATTAAAGTGGCAAATCTGTTTCCTGGTAGACGAAACAATATTTTCTGTTGACTGTTTTCTTTATGCTTTAATGGATATTATCCACATTTTATAAATTTTATAAATGTTGATCTGATATGTATGTTTATTAAATTTTAATAAACTAGTTCATAATGAACCCTGCGCCTTATTCGCCCACACTCATTTTATTAGAAATGTACTGAGCATTAAGATTAAAATATGGATATTTTTATCATGGTATGTCTTTTAAGATTGTCCCCTGATTCAAGCAAAGTCCACTCACTTTAACCCTTCCTTAGGAAGGGTTGACGTTGTACCCTAAGGGGATGGTGGTAGAGATGCAAAATTTGTTCCTATGCGGATACAACTGTGATCCAATAGTTAATAATTGTAGTCACATTGGGGGATATGTCAGAAATTCATACTGACATTGGTGACTTATACATACTTTGCTTTATAATGTATAGGGCGAGACCACTATACAAGC
>NC_090752.1:32789872-32794872 GCF_036898095.1 Palaemon carinicauda
AAAGATTTCCTAATAGATAGGTGATGTGTCCTACACTTTATCCCTAAACTTAATTTCAAGTCCTGAAGTACGCAAATTGAGATAATTTATTTTCAGATACTATTGAATGCTGCTAATTTAGAAGTTTTATAATGAAGTTTGTGAATAATTCAACAGGTTGTTAAGTCAAGCATATATACTTTTTTGTCTTATCTTTACTACTCAAGAAAATGATTGAACTGACACCGTGTGAAGATGGGAAAACTTCATGGCATGGGAGATGGTTAAATGGGTTTATGGATGCAATGCCAAAATATTAGTAATAACAAAGGATTTACATGAAGAGAAAAACCTTATGTTCATAACTACCTCAATGGCATGGAAAAAAAAAAAACACTAATCATGATGAACTTGAAGGGTCAAAGATTTTCAATATATTTAAGAAGGGAAATCGTTTCAGCGTTTGGTAATGGTGAGAAAGGATGTCACTAGGCAGTCAATGCAGTCCGAAGATTTTCGTTTTGCCTAGTATTTGTTGTCTATTTGTAGAAGCAATTATCAATCAGCAATAAACAATACAATACAATTTCAATTGGCTGGATTTGGAAGTCCTATGCCACGGATAAGAGAAATTTTGAACAAGAGAGAGAGAGAGAGAGAGAGAGAGAGAGAGAGAGAGAGAGAGAGAGAGAGAGAGAGAGAGAGAGAGATTTTACCAAATCCCGAAGCATAATACTAAAAACTGGTTCATATTCATTTTGATATGAAACTATCTCACTGGTACAGATTTGGCAACAATCAATTTTCCGGATATCATGGTTATAAATCTGTATATAGAAAAATCTGACATCAGTACTTCAAAGGTATTCGATGTGAAAGGATGGAAACTAAATTGGATTTTCTTTAATTTTATTTTTTATGGATTTTCCGATGGCTGGCAAATACAAACAAAAAACAAACTGCGATTTAGCACACAGAGCCTCTTTTAGGGACAGATTTCCTACTCTACAGTGAGTAATCTAACTTAAACAAAAACTGACTTTTTCACATTTCCTAGTAATTTGCAACGTCTATGAACTATAAATGGTACTGCAATTTAAAAAAAAATATTAATTGAGTCGATTTTTAGCGCATGTATATTATTGTATTTATTATACATTCAGTACCAGTGTGTATGTGTGTATATATATATATAGGTATATACATATATATATATATATATATATATATATATATATATATATATATATGTTTGTGTGTATGTGTGTGAGCATGTGCATATATATATATATATATATATATATATATATATATATACATATATATACATATATATATATATATATATATATATATATATATATGTATATATATATATACATATATATATGTATATATATATATATATATATATATATATATATATAATCATTTTCCTCCTACGCCTATTGACGCAAGGGGCCTTAGTTAGATTTCACCAGCCGTCTCTATCATGTATATATATATATATATATATATATATATATATATATATATATATATATATATATATAGTATGTGTGTGTTTTCCACTAAGGTATGCGACATTTACATATTTCATTATGATGCTGTTATCCCCATATCCCGCTAAACTAATATGAAACTCCGGGATGTTGCAGAGTATGTTCCATAATACCAAGTATCAGCTACAAAAATAATAAATGAAACATTACTTTTCTCAAAATAACAAACATTATTACTTTTCTCAAATGTACTGGAGTAGTGCATGACAACGTGGACTAACCATCGAGGATGGTCCAGCAACGTCTGGAATCTTACATGTTGTGAGCAATGATATGTGATAAGTCCGATTTGTTCCCTGAGATAATAATCAAAGTTTGTATCTGAATCATACCAGATCTTTCATGGCAATTAGCCTACCCTTCAGGAATAAATTTGAATCGATCAACAACCTTATGATGTATTTATTTTATGAACAGACCTAAACACAAAAACCCATACGTAGAAGCAAAAAAAAAAAAAAAGAAAAAGAAAAAAAAAACATACACATGCCCAAACTCGTAAAATCTTTTCAATTTCTTCAGAAGCCGAAAGTGTCCCTTGGAAATGGAAGAGACTTTGAGTAAGATCATTCTTCTGCAGTGAAAATAAAACCGTCCTCACGAACGTAAAGAAGCGATCACTACCTGCACGAAGCTTTCTCCCTAATAACTACCAAGCCAGCAACTGCTATTTCCTGAATCGGGGAGACACGAGCTCGGCCGAGCCCGGACGTTAACCAAAACAATAGGAAGTCAGAACGCATCAGGGGAGAGAAATAGGCGCGTCACTTATCTCCCCGGCACTCGATAGCAAACGCTTTCATTTGCTCCGATTCTGAAACGGGGTTCAGATTCCAAGCTCTGCATCAGATTGGTTGTTCAGAGTTACGAAAGTGATACAGAGTTCCGGCGCTAGGAAATGTCTATCAACATTTCATGCAAATAAGGCTTATGTATGGAGCAGAGGATACGGTTGGAAAGGACATTTCGGGAGGTCGTTTCTGAGAGAACAAAAATAAAAGTATTCCTTTTCAATGGATTTCGTTTGGTAAAATATCAGTTTTGTTCAGAGATGGAAAGTCCAATTTAGAGAGAGAGAGAGAGAGAGAGAGAGAGAGAGAGAGAGAGAGATGCCATAAACTTGGAATATATAGATGAAAAAATCGCACACGAAGATTTAGAAGAGGAAATAAGCACTGGATTTATAGGTATATTGAGAGAGAGAGAGAGAGAGAGAGAGAGAGAGAGAGAGAGAGAGAGAGAGAGATATGCCATAAACTTGGAATATAAAGATAAAAAAATCGCGCACGGGGATTGAGAAGAGGAAATAAGCACTGGATTTATAGGTATTATGAGAGAGAGAGAGAGAGAGAGAGAGAGAGAGAGAGAGAGAGAGACTTTGGTGCAGTGTAACTTGAAGATATTCCCATCTCGAGAAACTCGCTGAACTTCTTTTAAAATTAAAAGTTTTCGTGTTCATTTCTGCATTGCCGTTATGTGAATTTATCATGTTGTATTAAATGTTTAATAAGATCTTTTACTATGGATATAGATTCTGCATTGGATTTATGAAATTGAGCTATACAATCTAGCGTTGGGATCTGTAAGGCCATTCAACATCCATATGCAACAGGAAGAAGACGCATGAATTGAACCGAGGTAAAAGTAAGAATATGTTGGACAGCAAAACTGGAGAAAGGAAGCAAGAACGGAGGTCAGATAAAAGGATATAAAGAAATTACAGCTAGGAACCAAAGAAGCACTGCAAGGACCTTTAACTGATACCGACGGTACACCGAACAAGGTGTATTGAGGGCCCAACACCCTGCAGTGGTGGCACAAATTGCAATACAGAATTATTTAAGTTCTAATTTCTAGCTAATACTTGACTTCATTACTTTTGACTCTTTATACCTGTTAAAAGTCGTTGCTTTCGTTTATGATTTATATATATATATATATATATATATACATATACATATATATATATATATATATATATATATATATATATATATATATATGTATGCATATACATACATACACACACACACACACACATATATATATATATATATATATATATATATATATATATATATATATATATATATATATATATATGTATATATATATACATATATATATACAGTATATATATATATATATATATATATATATACATATATATACATGTATATATATGTGTATATATACACACACACACACATATATATATATATATATATATATATATATATATATATATACATATATATATATATATATATATATATATATATATATATATATATATATATATATATATATATATATCTGACATTCCCATTATATGCCCTGCCCATGTCCATTTTTTTTTCTTACATATTGTTAGAATATCCTATACTAAAGTTTGCTCTCGCATCCATGTTGTTCTTTTTTCTATCTCATAGTGTTATTCCTACCAATATTCTTTCCATAGCTCTTTCAGTTGTAACTAGCTTATGTTCTATGACTATAGTAAGCCTTCAAGTTTCTAATGCATATGTTAAAACTGGTTCAACCATCTGATTAAATATTTTTCTTTTCAGAAAAAGTGGCATTTTACTTTTAATAACTTCATTTTGTTAACCAAATGCCCTTCATCCTATGCTTACCCTTCTTTCAATTTCGATCTCGTGTCCTGGGCTAATTGCTGCCTTGCTTAAGTATGTATATTTGTTAACAATCTCTAGAGGTTCGTCCATAACTCCAAATTGTTGTCTCTCTGCATTTTCATTGAACATTATCTTAGTTTTACTCATATTCATTTACAGTCTTACATTCCTTTCTCTATTCAAATTTTCTATTATCTTTTGTAATCCCTACCATGATTCACTAAACACAACTATGTTGTTTGTAAATCTAACAACTATGTCGTCTGCAAATCTTAAGTTGTTAAGGTAATCCCCATTAATAATAATTCCAACACTTTCTCAATTTAAATTAAAAAAAAAAAATCTTCTAGGCATGTGTGAATAATCTAGTGGAGATGGGGTCTGCTGTCTAACTGCTTTCTCAATTGGAATTTTCTCGCTATCTCTATGTAATTTTAGGATTGCTGTACTTCCTGTATAGATATCCACAAAAATTCTAACATAAGATTCATCGATCCCTTGTCTTTGAAGGGCTTTCATTATTGCTAAGGTTTTGATAGAATCAAAAGCTTTCTCATAGTCTATAAATACCATTCCTAGTGGTTTGTCATACTCAGTTGATTTTCTCATAAGCTTTTTATTACATGTTTATGGTCAGTTGTTGAATATCCACTTCTACAGTCTGCCTACTCTCTTACTTTCATACAGTTTAGCGTTCTTTCTTTTTGGCCTAATATGATCATTGTAAACATTTTATATATTACGCGGAGTAAACTTGTTGGGCAGTAATTTTTGTTTCTCCCTATTTAAGATTAGTATAATGATAAAGAATTTCCAAGCTGTA
>NC_090752.1:32799872-32822372 GCF_036898095.1 Palaemon carinicauda
GAAAGGAAACAAGGAAAAATAAATTATTTCAAGTACAGTAACAACATTAAAATAAATATTTCCTATAAAACATATACAAAATTTAACAAAACAAAAGAGAAGATAGAATAGTGCGCCAGAGTACCCTCAAGCAAGATCCGGTGATAGGAAATTAGCTGACCTAGAGTGTGCTGATGTCGGTGTCCTTATAGCAGAACACGACAAGATTTGCAATGCTTGCTTACCAGAATGTATGAAATATCACAGGATGTCGGGCTCAAGATAAATAGAAGAAAGACAGAGATGATGAGTTGGAAGACGCAGGCCTACATGGTTGAGGACTATGAAGAGTGAAGTAAGAAATGATGGATGGAGAGGTATTGATTTAAAGGCTCAAGATAGATGCGTCTGGTGAAATCTAACCTAGATGCGTAAAGAGTTGATGAAAAAAATAGGCCCAGGTGACTTTAAAGTAGTAATATTGTAATATGAGAGATATAATTCACTGATATGATCGTTACTACTTAGAAGGGTTTTACTAAAATTATGTTCGACCTGGGAACATTTATTAACAATGATTTTATGCACACTACCATTATAGCAGTAATCACACTGAAACCGTTCCTTTTAAGATACCCCCATATCCTAATTTTCAAGGCATTTTGCCAAAGCATGTCGTTAGATTGGCTTTTGCAGTTTGTCAATTATTGTAAGTGTTAAACTTTCTATCTAGATATTCCTTTTGAATATACTCTAAAACACGAAAAGGCTAATTTAATAAAAATATATCATATCCAATGCCTCATATCACATACGTTTCATGATAATAAAAGATGTCCATGTTCATTTTCCTTTATGAAGTCCTTTCCATTCAGAATTTGACAGGGTGCTGATCACCGAAGCTTTGTTCCCATTATCAGTTTAGCTTAAAAGATATCATTTCAAAATGCTATTCTTTTACTCTCATTTTCGGCTTTTGAATTGTCTAAATAAATAGATACTATTACATAACTGAAAAAAATATTGAAGATAGTTGAGACAAAAGTATCATTTTAATTCCGAGAGAAAGTGGACAGTAAAGTAAAAATTTGGGAACTGGAGTTTAAGGGGAAGGGATAAATTTTGAGCTATGGCTCCTAGGCTTCCATATATCTATGGCCTACCGATGAGTCTTGAAGATTATATTCCCTCGAGATCCATTATTTAAATTGATGGCCCCTCCCATGCGAGAGATTTTAAAATCTCTTTCCTCATACTCCAGCTCCTGTTATCTCGCATAGAGGCCCCCCGCGAATATTCGATCCTCAGTTTCAAATATCCTTCTCAGTAGGAAATCATTTCTTTCTGCACTGTTTATGTTATTTGATCAATTTTGTCCGACGAAAGAGTAATATTACGATTATTAATTTACTAAAGGATTAAAAGGGAATTTCATATTTGAAATACGGATACAATATTATTTTCCATTTAGATGTAATGCTTGGAGAGCAATAGTCGACCTCCATTGATTTCCTTTTTTAAAACTCTGTCCGTAATCTTGAAACTAATTCGAAACCTCTTGCTTCCCTCTCCGAAGGTACTCGGTTTTAACTGCTATCTATTACTGCTCGCACCAGATATCTTAGAGTTGATTCAAATGTCAGAAATGGTTCATTTTATGCAAAGACGCGGTTCTCTTTCTCACATTGCAAATCAAGTAATTTCATGTTTCATAAAACAGATTAACATTTTTATTAAAGATATAAGAATTCTCGATCGACAATCTCAAACCGAGAACAATTCTTGAAAATAATTGACCCCTACCAGTTATCCGGTGCAAGTTACACCTACCAATTACTGACGTCGAACCCCTTGTCAGAATTATTACAGTTGTCTTTAAATGCCCATATTCTGCCAGTTTGTAATAGACATTTATTAAAAATAAACATATAGAATATTTTAACAAATGAAGATGAAGATGGCAGTCTTCATAACGGCCATTGACCTGATTGCAGATATTATATACTAGTGTACGGGACCCGTCAATAATGACAGCTAAATATTAAGATGGATATGCAAACAAACAGATTCAACCCTTCCCACTCCCTCCCATTTTCCTGATTACAACCCGCTGGTTCGGTAAATTATGGGAGATTGTGGTTCTCAGTGTACTTCTCGAGGTAACCCCTCTCACCAGGGTATGGCTAGTTGCTTTCCCCCTTACTCCAGCGTGTGAGTAGTCATACCCTGGGGAGAGGGAGTACTCGAGCGGTACCTTAGGAAACTACAAACTAAAGTAGAGGATACTCTAACATGTAAGAGAAAGAAATGGACATGACCAGAAATATAATGACGTTATGTGTACAGTAAATTTATGTATAATGAATGATAAAACTTGGAAAAATGGCTTATTTTTAGATTCGATTTAGGAATAAAACAATTTGTTTATGTATGTTGATGTAAAAATAAAACATTTAATTTTTTATACATGTTAATGTAATTGTAACTTGAAAAAAATTGTTGTGTTCAGGGACAAGAATTCTAGATTCTGCTTCAGCACCAGCCCTCTGACGGACGTGAGTTATACAAGATGATTCTAGAGTGGGTCCATGGCATGATGCCATGTCACGTAATGCTAGCCCTGCGACCATCTAGTCCAATAGTTCTTAACCTGGGGGGCACCCCATCTAGGGGAACGTGAGTGATTTTCAAAGGGGGCGTGACCTTCAAGAGAAAAATTATTTTTTTTTCGGCTATATGTGGTATTATCTTGATAAGAGTGTGGGCAGAAGTGCAACGATAAATATATGAAATAAGGTTGTGTGTAATCATTTAAAAAGTGTGTTTAATAATAGAAAGTGTGTGATATTTGGTGCAAAGTGATAAAGTGTTCCAAATTCAGAGCGGTGGCATGAGGCAGCATAGAAGTTTTGCAACAGCGGCCCAGTGGAATACCGGGGATTAGGCTCGGTCGCCTGCCACGGTGGCGTGAATTTACAGGCCGCTGATTGGCTGTGTCAAGTGGCGGGACTCTCGGGCGTGTCCAACGGGAATAAATGATTGAGATAGTGACGCGAGACAATCGTCATTATTGTGCTTCAAGGCGTCATCGCGCAAGGTAAGAATGCAATTTGATTTTTTGCATGCTTATTTTGTTAGTTTTCTGTGCATTTACATATAGCCTAACTTTTTAATAGCCACTCATCCACACTTTTCAGTCAAATGATTTGCAATCAATTTAAAGTCTGTCCATATTCGATTTTGAACTCGAGTTCAGTTGAAAACTGCGATGCTAAATATGAATATTAATTTCGTGCACATAATAGTGATATTTTGAATCAAATGCCCATTGACGTACACCAAATGTAAGTTGTTTTGATCTTCATACGAAGTAGTATCAAATGCAGGGGCTTTCATTATTTAAAAAAAGAACGCAATAATGTGGTTTGTTAGTGCCAACGTTAACATCTGGCCCACCACAGTTAGCAGTAGCTGCTCATGCTATTTATTGCGGAAGCAGACTTTCATTCTCGCGATAGAAGACTGAAAAATCATTTATTTTGAAACGTCCACCTGAAGTATACTGCACTCACGACTTTGTCAGCCCGTCACCCAGGTTTCTGTAGAGAGGAGGTTTACTGAACAGTGAGTCAACTCACTGTTGAGAAATAAATTGTATATTGTTATATTTACTCCTTCCGTGTTGTTGAATGTTTGATACTTTATGCCGCTTCTCTTCATGTAGTCTGCCAGCTTTTCATTGGCAGGATTTCAGTTTTATTCCATAGCTATAGCTTATGACTACATGGATATTTATGGATTTATATTTTTTATAGTTGCTTTTTTTTTACTTCATACATTTTTTATCAGTTCATCTTTCTTGATTTCTTATTTTGCCACTTCTGCCTTTTTCTGCATGGTTTTCTTTACTACGTCCAAAGTTGGTAGCGGTTGCAGTATCAACTTTCACCGCTCACTCTCTATATCTCACTTTGTTCATTATGATTAATAACAACAATAATAATACCTTACACCTGCGTTTGTGTTGTTCATAGATACACATTGTTCACTGCATATCAAAGAATTTGCAATGAGTGCCAAGAGGCGGATGTATATTAAAGATTACATTTGTTTTGGATTCATGTCTCATAAAAAAAATGTCATAGAGTTGCCACAGTTCGTGATATGTTAAAAGACTCTGAGCAACGATGGAATGCAACCTAAACACTTGGAACGCCACTCAAGGACAGACATCCCGCTCTAGCTGACAAACCCAAGGCATTCTTTGAAATACACTCTGAAGCAAGCTAAGTTGGACGGCAGTGGAACATATTGGCAACAACTTCAAAGGCTGTTGAGGCTTCTTATGAGATTGCTATGTTGATTGCAAAGAGCAAGAAAAACCATAAACTTGGAGAGTCTCTCATAAAACCAAGTATACTCTGTGCAGCAGAGCTAGTTGTGGGGAAGGATAGCGCAAAAAAGCTTTCCCAAATTTCCCTATCGAACGATATGGTCAAGGGAAGAATTGATGATATCAAAGTTCAAACTCTCGACCAAGTGAGAGCTTCCCCTGTTTTTGCCATCCAGTGTGATGAAATGACTGACATTGCTCAATGTTCTTGGCTACTGATGTATTCTCGTTTTGTGTCAGGCGACAATATAAAAGAAGAAATTCTGTTCTATCACCCCACGGAAAGTTGCACAAAGGCAGAAGCTATTCTTCATTTTGTATCAAACTTTTTCAAGAAAATCAACTCTCTTGGGACTCACTGGTAGGGGTGTGTACTGATGAAGCTCCAGCCATGTTTGGTCAGCAGTCTTGTTTTGTCACAAGAGTGAAAGAAAAAACCCTTCTGTAACTAGTACACACTGCATACTTAATTTTGAAACCTTGGAGTCTAGAACTTTGCCTGCTGAAATAAGGGATGTCCTTAATGTGGCTATTAAAGTAGTCAACTTCATCAAAGCATGAGCACTGAACAGTCATCCCTTCAAACTGCTGTGTAAGCAAATAGAATCTGAACATGAAGCCTTGGTTTTTCATACGAACATACAATAGTTATCAAAAGAAAATATGCTTTGACAACTTTATAAACCAAGAGGAGTTTCTTGAGTTAAATTTCAACTCCACAGCTCAGAATGATTTCGGAGATTTGTATTTGGAGGCGTTTTGGGTCAAGTACCTTCCTCTTTCCCCCCTTTCATCCCATCATGCTCTTCGGGTTTTAATAATGTTTGGATCCACGTACCTATGTGAAGCTACATCTTCTACGCTCGTTGCCATCAAGACCACGTACAAGAACCGTATTCAAGACCTAGTGGCCAAGAAACACAGCCAAATATCTCACTAATCACGAATGTGGTTAGTGAGATATTTGGAACTTACATTCGACGCTGTGAGATATGTAGTTCATGCTCAATATATGGGGACAATGGAATTGCATATTATTTTCATCATTTACAAGTGAAACCTACCCGTAGAACAGAAACAAGCGGGCGTAGAGGGAGAGAGCAATTCCTAGAGGGGGCGTGATAGTAGAAAGGTTAAGAACCACTGGTCTAGTTCATCAGAAACATTCGGGAGTATTGAACCTTTCGTATATAAAGGACAGGGGACGAGCGAGAGGCGGCTAACTAAACCAATACACTGCTGGTGTTTAGAGACATTTCAGCTACATCAACCGTGACCTCGTATTTATTACTAAACTTGCAACGATATATCATCTTGAAGAAGATAAAGAAGTTAAAAAATTCATCTTTCAACATCAGAAGCTGTGTTCCTACATATCAATCTTTTATATCTGAAAATACACAACGTCAACTGTCTCTCGCTGCATAGAAGCTTGTGAAGAAAACTCGACCTACTTCGTTGTAAGAATTTATGTATATTACCTTTTAGTTTTGGTATGCAGTGAGTATATCTGTGGATCTTGTATAATACCGAAAAACCTATGTTAAATCTTAATTATATTTTATGAATGTTGGTTATCATTTTCAATTTTGCTGTTAATGTTTTGCTATTGTTTCGTAAACTTTAGGAATAGAGTTTGCATAATACACGTTCTGTACAATAATTGAACGCAACAAATAAGAATGACATATAATAGATGGACGTTAAGAATAACAGAATGGGTCCCTAGATATAAAAAAAAAAGAAGCAAAAGGAAGTGAAGACGATGGGTTAACGAAATAAGAAAATTTGTGGGTATAGGCTGGCACAGAAAGAAAATAAACAGATGGGAGGGGAAGGTCATGTTTGCGGTTGTCATGCAATTGACTAAATACGGTTGATGATAATGATGTGTATATATATATATATATATATTTATATATATATATATATATATATATATATATATATATATATATATATATATATATATATATAAAACCAGACTCTTTCTCTTTATTATGTAGGGGAGGATGTAAAGATTCTACGTTCCAGCAAAATGATACACCCTATCACTCTACATGTGTTTAAAATAGTGTTTAAATATAATATATAATTAGATCTTCTGTGTAGAGGGGGTACATATATGCATACACAAATAGGAATCCACACGGTGTGTGTAGGTTCCTTAGCCAACTGTGAATTAGCATGGTAAACAGCTGTAAAACGTTAGTGAGTAAAGATGCATAGCAACGCCTGAGCTCAGGTACTGGAAATATGAAACATGAAACAAAAAAATGGAAGAGAAAATATTCAGAAAAACATTACGGGACGAAAAAATTCCGCGGAAAGAACCTGGCTAGAGAGATTTATTGTTAACAAATGAAAAAACTAAAAAAGAAAATATTGACAAATCCGTCGATGCAAGACTGACGTCATTGACTTAGCGATATGGTAGATGTCTATCATTCTCACTTTTTCCGTTACCTTTGAATCTCTCTCTCTCTCTCTCTCTCTCTCTCTCTCTCTCTCTCTCTCTCTCTCTCTCTCTCTCTCTCTCTCTCTCTCACCTCCACGGTCTTCATCATATTTTCCAGCGACTTTATTTCTTTCGTGTATTTTTTCTTTCACGTTGTTATTTTTGAACATTCAAGCCAGAGGATCTTGCCAATATACTAAAAAAAAAAATAAAAATAAAAACCTTCACATTTCTCTTCTGAAAAAGAAAAAATATAATGCACGGTAGCAAAAAGTATCTGCAATGTCGATGAAAATAGAATAAGTTGAATATCAGTTTATGGTAGGTGTGATGCGAGCAGTGAGATGACGGACAATGGGTGTGGGTGCAAAACTGTAGAATAAAATGGGTCATGAAAGAGAAAAGTGCAAAAACTTGTAAAAGCTAAAAGTTAAGAGTAAATGGGAACAAAAGTAAGGTTATGGGGATAAGTGGATACCTGGAAGATGGATCAATGAAGTCAATATGTATGGTGGGAAAAAGAAATGGATAATCCACATGGGTATTTGGGACCTATTATATTGAATAATGGTATATCGAGAAAAGAGAAGAGTTTCACAATGCGTGACGGAAGAAACGTTACAAGATTTGTGCAGAATACTGGCACGAGGCTTAAAGTGGCTATGGAAGCCAATCTGGGATATTAAAAGTGGATCGTTGAAGAAATCCTTCTTTATTCGTAGGTAGTAGGTTATCCAGGGCACCAGCCATCCGTTGAGATACTACCACTATACAGTTATGAGGTCCTTTGACTGGCCAGACAGTACTACATTGGATCCTTCTCTCTGGTTACGGTTCACTTTTACTTTGCCTACACATACACCGAATAGTCTGACATATTCTTTACAGATTCTCCTCTGTGCTTATACACCTGTCAACACTAATTACTAAACAATTCTTCTTCATCCAAATGGTTAACTACTGTACTCTAATTGTTCAGTGGCTACTTTCCTCTTGGTAAGGGTAGAAGAGAGTCTTTAGCTATGGTAAGCAGCCCTTCTAGGAGAAGGACACTCCAAAATAAAACCATTGTTCTCTAGTCTTGGATAGTGTCATAGCCTCTTTACCATGGTGTTCCGCTGTCTTGGGTTAGAGTTCTCTTACTTGAGGGTACACTCGGACACACTATTCTATCTGGTTTCTCTTTCTCTTGCTTTGTTGAAATTTCTATAGTTTACATAGGAAATATTTATTTAGATGATGTTACTGTTCTTAAAATATTTCAGTTTTCCCTGTTTCCTTTCCTCACAGGGCTATTTTCCCTGTTGGGGCCCCTGGGCTTATAGTATCCTGCTTTTCCAACTGGGGTTGTAGCTTAGCAAGTAAAAATAATAATAATAATAACAATAATACTAATAATAATAATAATAATGGAAGTTAAGATGGCAAAAAATTATTAAAGAAAAAGATTTAACCACACGAACAGACATAAAAACTTACGTCTATCAAAATATAACCTTCCCAGCAACGAAGTTGGCGAGAGTAAAGATGATATTGATAATAATAATAATAATAATAATAATAATAATAATAATAATAATAATAATAATAATAATAATAATAATAATAATAATAGGCGTTTCTTAAGCAGCATAAAGGGGAGTAGTTTCAGAGAGTCAGTCAGAAGCAACGAGGAAGAACCCTAATATTGCCCCGAAATGAATCGACGTAATGTAGTATGCAAATACGAGCTTTGTCCGACAATCACTTTTCACTATGCTGAAGCCACACGCTTAATTAATCGCGGTCTAATTAATGGTGCAGAGGCGGAAATATATTTAAGGGCTTTCTTGATGCATCTGTGATCAAGCCTCTCGCTATTATGAAGAAGGGAGGAGTGAGGTGAACTGGATGGCAAATTTCGTCTTACGAACAAAGACATTTTATAGGGAGTAGATTCACGGTGGCTAATCGAGATTATTCAATTAGATAATCACATGATGTATTTATATTCGAGACAAGTCACCAACCACTCGTTGAGATACTACCGCTAGAGAGTTATTGGGCCCTTTAACTGGCAAGATAGTACTACAATTAATCCTTCTCTGGTACCGGCTCATTTTTTCTTTGCCTAGAAATAGATCGAATAGTTTGGTAACCGAAAAATAAAAAATCTTCTCTACTCAAGGGGTTAGAGTTTTCATAATTGAGGGTACACTCAGGCACACAATTCTATCAGTTTCTTTCATTCATTTCCCCATTGGGGTATTTTTCCTGTTGGACCCCTTGGGCTTATAGCATTCTTCTTTTCTAACTAGGATTGTAGCTTAACAAATAATAATAATAATAATAATAATAATAATAATAATAATAATAATAATGATAATAATAATAGTAATAACAATAATAATGCCAGGAAATGTTCTCATTTCAGGTGTATCAGAACAAAATGTAAATTATGAGATATATATATATATATATATATATATATATATATATATATATATATATATATATATATATATATATATATATGATGGGGAACATCGTTTTATCATCAAAGACGGTTATCATCACGTAGTGTCAGGATCCTTCGTCTATATTTAAGCATAGATATGTTGATAAGTGCTCAATCTTGAGTATGTCACAGCACGTGATTGAGTGAATAAGGCGTAACTACCATGAACAGACAGAAAAATATATTAATAAGAGGAAGGAAGAGGAAGATGAAAAAATTTTTCTCACTGGACATTAGTTACCTTCAGTGTTCTCATGGCTTCTTGGCAGAAAATCCCGTTATTTTCCCAAATAAAAACTTAAAATTTCAAGATTCATTCTGAATGAATTATATATTTATTTTCAAAGCCAGGAGAGCAATATAACTAAATAATTCTCTCTCTCTCTCTCTCTCTCTCTCTCTCTCTCTCTCTCTCTCTCTCTCTCTCTCTCTCTCTCACATAAATATATATATATATATATATATATATATATATATATATATATATATATATATATATATATATATATATATATATATTTATTTATCTATTTATTTATAAGGATGGACTTGTTTTGTATATGAATCCATACATGTTCGAGGGTTTGTGTATGAACAAAGGACTGGAAGAGGCAATGTAATCATTCATTAAAGAAGATCGCAATTCAACATGAAAGCCGTAGGTGAGAAAAGGAAGCAAGCCATGACTATTCCCCCAGAAGAAATAGGAGCCATCAAGTACGGCCGGAGGCCAAATCGTTTCCCGATATCAGCTCTTCCCTGATAATTTGAATTGTCTGAGAGAGAGAGAGAGAGAGAGAGAGAGAGAGAGAGAGAGAGAGAGAGAGATGACTTACCTGGTTATCACAGATATTCCTTCTCTTATATATTCCATTATAATCTCATTGGTTTCATTTCATATCAATTTTGCTCATTTTGATATCTTGAAACAGGTTTAGCCCCTAATAACTTAGACGCAGGTAAATGGTACTGGATAAATGCAATAAAGTATAATTCATAGAAATATATACACACATTTTAGAAGTATAGCATATATAGGGAATTCTATTATGTACATTTTGGCACTAGTCTTATGTAATCCTTTAAAAATTGACCAGGATATAGCAAAAGGGAGTTTTTCACCTTTTCGTTATCTTGACTTAACCTTTGATCTAATCACTCCAAAAATTTTGTGAAATTTTCTTTCTATCGTGGCCAATTATCCCACCAAATGTCATGAGATTGAGTTATGCGAATCACAAACAAACAAATTTAAATAAAAGATTCGGTCAAATAGTTTTTGAGTTCTGTTATTCGTGTTTTTTATTTTACATTTTAGTGACCTTAGCCTTGACCTTTTACCCAATCACTCACAAAATCTAACCAAATTGTCCTTGCATCATGGCCAATCAGCCCACCAAATTTCATGAGATTCGGTCGAATAGTTATGCGAATCGCAAATACACAGACAGACAACACCTATCGAAACATAATCATCGCTGCAACGAAGTTGGCGAAGGTAATAAATACATGCCTATATATATATATATATATATATATATATATATATATATATATATATATATATATATATATATATATATATATATATGTACAGTATATATATATATATATATATATATATATATATATATATATATACATATATATATATATATAAATACATACATACATATATATATATATATATATATATATATATATATAAATGCATGTATGTGTGTTATGCAAGTACTTTACATAATTTTTTTCTAGCATATGCCTTTATTCCTAAAGTCCAAGTTTTAACCAGGGAATGTTACCCTTTTACTTTTCTGCAGGTATCTATAGGGGAAAGTTACTACTTCGATGCTCTGCCCTATGGATGCCAAGCTATGTTATGTCTCATCTATTTATTCATTTATCAATTTATCATGGGTGGTCACTTACTCCAGTACAGACAACCGTCAACGTTGCTTTACTTTGCTTGTCAATAGGCTAGGGGTATAGCAAACTTGTTATTGCCACCACCATTAAACGTCACTCATAAATGGCAAACGACACACCAATGCCCTCGGGACTGACCATATACACTTATGATGAGCGGTCAAGAACTGTCTCCAACAGGTTAGGATCTGGGATGGATAGGCAATGGTTGCTGATGACTCAGAAGGTAAATCTATAGGCTCCTCCAAATGTCCCATCTCTAGCTAATATGGATGGTGAAGTTGCAGACACTACTAGAAACGATCGAGCTTGAGAGGGGCTCCAACTCCCATCCAGCAGTTTGCCAGACAGGGATGTTTCTAATAGGCACATCTTCACATAACGATGCCTCTCACAAGGGTTACTATTTATAAAAAGGATCTTGGATTGATGTTATTGTGGTTCGGCTGACGCAACGATTGTCGATGGACTTGCACCACCAGGATGTGTTACCATTTATTGGTACACCTGCAAAACCTTATACGTTACAAAATAGAACTAGTTATGTAAGAATAACATTGATATCTTTTGTAAACTGTGATTAAATTAACTTTACAGAACTATACCGATAATAATTATTTATCAAGACTTGAGCTCTTTAAACAGTTGGTACCGTAAATTATTTCTTCGGCTTCTGGAACTTACGTAATAAAAATATTTTTTTTCAGATAAATAAGTAATGATGAGAGGCTAAATTCATGCAATTCGCAAGGAAAAAATACAATGTCATCAAAATCTATCATTAAACAAATGCATCCCGGAAAAGAAGAATAGTAAAAATCCCTCAAATCCAATAACCTTACAAAATATTTCCATTATGAAGCATAGCTTCCATTACCTTGCAAAAGAAAAAAAAAAAAAAAAAAAAAAAAAAAAAAACTGAAAAACGAAAGAAATACAAAATTGGATCACATGAAAGATATAGATATATATATTGAACAGAGTCTTGGTAATGAAACAAACTCAAGAATTATTAGACGAACTCTTAATAATTCTTCCATGTATTACTGCTTCATTTGGCTCTTTTGGGAAGACCTTATATTATTCTTCCATCATTCCATCTTCATAACCAAGCCCAGCTTCCAACCCAGACATGGCCTGGAGGTCTTGACCCCAATCTCGCATGTTCTTTGCCGATCAGTTCGAGGGGAAAGCCCCAATTTCAGTCTTGTAATCCATTTTAATAAGCTCCTGCGGGCGGTGGAAATCCCTCAAGAAGAAGGGAAGAAGAAGGAGCAGCGGAAGAAACTTAATTATGGTCCTTTCATGTTTTGACCATCAATTTTCCATTTTATTAATCTTGGATTAACAATTTACTCTTCAATTTACTTTGGAATCGGACATGTCATTGGAGAGAGAGAGAGAGAGAGAGAGAGAGAGAGAGAGAGAGAGAGAGAGAGAGAGAGAGAGAGAGAGAGACTTAAACTGCGGCATTTCCAATTTTCTTCGGTTGAAAAATTCTCGTATACTTAAACGTACAAAACCTATAAACACACAAATACACATAAACATACATACAGTGTACATTCTTTAAGAAAACTATAAACAGGCAATTAAACAAAGACATTATTTCAAGGTAAGAAGAGCAATTTACAAATAAAAACTCAAACAAAAGTACACCACAAAAACCAACGTAGAGAGGCAAAAAGTACATGAAAGGTAAGTAAATGGTTGTAAATAATGACAAAACCAAACCAAACATTAAAAAAACTAACAAATCACCTCTAATACATGTTTGAAAGGCAACACCGTCCCCATAGTTCGTGCTAGTACAATCTCCACCAGATAGAACTGAAGGAGGTAGGGCCAAGGCTCCAAATGTCGGGCTATGTTCAAAAGCTTCATACTGGCCCTCAGATGCCACTCTCCTCCCATGGCATGGCTGCCATTAGGACGATAGAGAACCGGATGGGCAATACAATCTGGAGGATAAGGTATTTGGTAAATAAAACAAAAGTGAAGGGTATTGGTTATAAACATTCACAGAGACGGTGACAATTTTCGAAATGTATAGGCTATACTAAGAGCTTGTTTCCAAAATTGAAGAAATATTAGTGAAATGTTACTTATCTTTACACAATTATACTTCCATATCATCCTCTTTGTTCTTGTTACTTCATTCCCAATGCACTTTTGTAAGTTTTCAGTTTTCCATGTGCGAAATTTGGACAATGAGGTCAAGCCTACCTTAAATATTTAGAAGAAGGAAACCTTCGGCATGGGTATTAAAGAATAACAACGCCAAGGGAAAAAACCTTTGCAGGAAATATATTAAAAAAACAACGCAAAGGGAAAGAAGGAAGAGTGATTCAATGAAGAGATGAAAAAGTATGAATGATGGACATCTACCATATCACTAAGTCACTGATATCAGTTTGGCATCGACGGATTTGTCAATTTTTTTTTTTTTTTTTTTTTTTTTTTTTTTTTTTTTTTTTTTTTTTTTTTTTTTTTTTTTTTACAATAAATCTCCCCATCCACTTCCCCAGCGCGGTATTTTTCGTCCCTTAAATCTTTAGATACGAATATTTTCTCTTCTATTTATAGAACCCCATTTCATATTCACAGTGGACAGCTTTGAAGGGGATTGGCCTTCTTTTATTATTAGCGATTTGCATTAGTTATTTCAGAGGCTTTCTTAGGTGGTTGCAAAATCGTTGTGATCTGACCACATAACTAATAAACGTTTATATGGGTGTGTATTATTCTAAAAAATATACAATTCATAATCTAACTATGAGTATTTTGAAAACAAACATTTAAGCCTTTCTCTCTGGGATAACTGATTCATATATGCGAGACTGCATCTTACTTTAAAATCTGCAGATGATCGATAAAGAGAGACGAAACTAGAAAATTACTACCTTAATATTCAATGACACTCTTAACAATATCCACACAAAGAGTTCGGATTTTTATTAAATAGACTTTTAATCAAATTGGAGAGAGAGAGAGAGAGAGAGAGAGAGAGAGAGAGAGAGAGAGAGAGAGAGAGAGAGAGAGAGAGAGAGAGAGACACTGGGTCCAGATATACATAGCCTCTAGATTTTTAAAAAGTACTCTAGAATGAGATTGTTAGCCCTGTGTCTTTCCCCAACTGAAAAGGCACCCTTTAAGGTGAGTTAATTTACTCACTCTGGTTGCTTAACCGAATAAAATATAGTAGGATGGATTGATTGACGAATTTACTGTATATAATTTAGCCCTACACTCGATGCTGGGAACTGAGAGGCCATTTATCGATCAGTTGCACCGGAGGGGAACCCCGCAGTTACACTATGAAGTAAAATTAAAAGTGGTTGATCAACATGATGGAAGTAAGGAAGAGGGGTTGGTGACAGAACAGAAGGTTAAAATGTAGGTCTTGTTAATTGCAATAGAGACGATTCACCGCCTGAGGTGCATAGACGGGACGACTTCTACGGGGGGGGGGGGTGAAGACAAGGGCTGAATATACATTGGTAATGTTAGCGCGTAAAATATCCCACACAATTTGGTGAGCATAGGCAGTGTGTCACTATGAGGCTTAGAAGACACTGGACTTTGGAGTGAGGGAAATTTATCTCAACGGGGTTAAGGCTATGGTAAACAAAATGTAATTAAGCTACCAGATTCTTGCTATTAACATATCCAAATTTCACTGGGGAGGCTGTCACCCTAGTATGCTAACATTTACAAAATGTTCTTATAATGTCAAAATTGGTGGAATAGAAACACATAACTCGTGAACAAGGATATGTATGATAAAAAAAAGAAAAAGAATTCTCGTAAAGCTAGCAATTTTGTGATGATAAAAGTTGTTTGCAATAAAAGTCTTCAGTGTTTGATTTTGGAAGAGCGCGAAGAAACTTAAAAGAGACATCCTTTTTAATAATGGTCGTCTGGGGAATATCAATTTTACAGTTTTATGAGGCCTTTGCGATAAACGCTTAAGAAAATGACTGGAGTTTTTCCTACATAAAACTTTCACCGACCATTTGCCCATATTTATTATAGAATTATCAGGAATGTTTTCTCTAACCTTTGCTTTAATGAATTATATATGTTTCAAAGTAATTGAATTTGCACAGATCAACAATTCTTTCTTTTCCAGAATGTACTATGCAGAGGACCACCCAAATTCACAATTTTATATATATATATATATATATATATATATATATATATATATATATATATATATATATATATATATACCTCAACCAACTCTCAGGATCCTACAGCTGTAGTGAAACCCATTGAAAAGAAGGCAGGCGCTCATTGAACCGAAGCATCGAAATAATCTATCTAAATTAAATTCAATAAGTCATGATTCCACAAAAAATATGCCAGAAAAAAACTTGATATTTTAATCTTTAGCCAAATACATATATACCATATGATTTTCCTACTCGTTATCTTATATTTATCCATTTATGAACAAGAATACTGGGAGAAACCAGTCGTTCATGGGTTTTCCTAACCCCCATATAGAGGCAATTATGGGGGTTCCACTAGGGAAATCGGAGATTTTGTTTAGGGAAACACCAAAAACGAGTAATCTGCAGCAATAGCAATAGTCAGAAATGCATAATAAAAGCAAGATAACCAGTTAGAAAAATATACGTTTTATGTGAGTAACGTGAAATCAAAATATCATAATTATGTAAAATTCACATCACGTCGTGGAAGAAATAAGTGAAAAATAAGAGGATTCTCTTCTCGTCTTGTTATGTCTCCCATGACTTGAATGGCATTTCTTCCTTCAAGAACCGTTTATGTCCCTTCCTTTTTTACTGTTTCTTCAAGACTAGTCTAAAAAAATATATATTCATTTTTCCATAATCTTAGTCTCTACTCTTCAAGAAAATGATTTCGTACTACAAATTCTTGTTTCACAAACGTTTATGATTGTAAATAACTAATTTACCTGTTAATTATATTATATTATATATATACCTATATATACATATTTATACATATATATATATATATATATATATATATATATATATATATATATATATATATATATATATATATATATATATACATATAGAAAAGTAAGCAGTAACGTCCTTTGCTATATTAATAGGTATATCTTATACTTAATTTCAAAACAAGACAATCAAACGCAAGACATTTTGAGGAAAGTATGCCCGGGGGAATTTTAGTAACCTTAATGACTACATTAATCATAGCCGATTCCAATATCATAAAACTAATCAACATACTTCTGCAGGAAAAAATAGGTTACTTAGGCAGATTGCAGAAAAAAGTAGAAGGAATTAATTAATGTAATAAATTAGTCAGCGGGAGTTTTAATTAATTACGTCGTGACAGGGAAATGTGAACTAAGAATGAAGTATTTTTCAGTAACAATGGTGTTGGGTGTTGTAGTCAAAATATCTGATTAATGGTTTTTCATGATAAACAAGAGCAAAATATTAGCCTGGGGAAAAAACCATCCATCTTCGAACAAAAAGAACCACTGAGAGAGAGAGAGAGAGAGAGAGAGAGAGAGAGAGAGAGAGAGAGAGAGAGAGAGAGAGAGCCTATACACAACACTGGATAGTTTCATGCAAAGACTCGTGTTGGGTGTAATTTCCAGCAGATGGCGCTGAAGGAGGCAGATCCCGGAGCATCTGGCTCTAAGGGCCGAGCAATGTTAAGAAGTCCAATGATAACCCTCAGACGCCACTTCTCTCCCATGGCACTGCTGCCATTAGGGCGAGGTAATGGTAGGCCACCATGGTGGGTTTCATGGTGAGGGTTGCGGTTGTAGTGCAGATCTAATAACAAATTTGGTAGAATGTTGCCAGTTGTTTGGGCGGTAATTTTTAAGCGTCGGTTACTGTAGTCATGAGTATCATATGATTATTTAACTTATATGATATATATATATATATATATATATATATATATATATATATATATATATATATATATATATATATATACTGTATATAGATAGTCATGGGTAGCGCCATAGCCTATGTATCATATCCTTCCACGGTCTTGAATTAGAATTCTCTTGCTCTAGGGTAAACTTGGACACGGTCTTCTATCTTATTTCTCTCTCCTGGTTTTTTAAGTTTTTATGGTATATATATATGAAAGATATAGTTCAGTGTTGTTACTGTTCTTAGTATATTTTATTTTAATTATCCATTACTCCTCTTGTAGTTTTTCTATTTCCTTGTTTCCTTTCTTCACTGTTCTATTTTTGCCTATTGGAGCCCTTGGGCTTAAATCATCTTGCTTTTCCAATTAGGGTTGTAGAGGAGTAATTTTTTGTTTTATTTTTATTTATTTTTTGTTGTTTGCCAAATCCAGTGAGAGAGAGAGAGAGAGAGAGAGAGTGCATGTGTGTGTGTGTGTCAGCGAGCGAGAGGTAGTTAGTGTATAAGTTTGTTGTGAGAAAGACTGTTGGTATAAATGAGGTTGTTGTTCATGTTTTTAGCTAGGTTTGGACAGTGGTGAATGTCTTGGGTGAATGCTCTTTTAGATTTAACAGCAGCTAGAGGCAGTTGTGTGTGTGAATGCTGAATTATCATTTTTATTCTTTTATCAGCGTGGGAGTGTTTGTTTATTTCAGCAGCCGTAATTCCTCCTTTGGAGAACCTATTTTTGAATGCTGATCTTTAGTTTGCTGACCTGGCCTGTAATCAATATATTTAGACTGCTATTTTGGATTGACTGATTCTTGTATGTGACCTGAATTATGTTAAAGAACCTGTTCGATTGTTCTTGTGCTGTAATATTATGACAATGATGATGATGATAGTGATGATATAGACTGTCCAATCAAGTGAGGCAGGTTGTAGCAGATTGCCACAAAATATTTGTCTGCCACCGAGTTATTGTGCCCAGTGTTGCAGCTGCCAGAGAGTTGTGGCATTGGCCTGAAAGGACTGTTGGCCCTTGCGTGGACAAAGAGGTCCACACATAAATATAGGTTTTGGTGTGCGGTTAATTTTAAGTTTTGTTCGTAATACTAGGTATGCATCTAATTCTGATGGTCAGGCCTTCTCCATCATTTGGGCCAATAATACTCAGTATTCTAGAAGTTTTATTCCAATTGTGACAAAGTTGTGAGATGATCTTCCTAATTGGGTAGTTGAATCAGTAGAACTTAAAAAGTTCAAACTTGTAGCTAATGCTTTTATGTTGAATAGCTTGACAGGTCTCTTTTTAGTTTATATATGAAAGATCAGTGCTAATATTGTTACTGTTCTTAGAACATTTTATTTGAATTGTTCATTATTTATTATATAGCTTATTTATTTCCTTATTTTCTTTCCTAACTGGGCTATTTTTCCTTGTTGGAGCCCTTGGGCTTATAGCCTCCTCTCTTTCCAACTAGGGTTGTAGCTTAGCTAGTATTACATACATACATATTATATACGTAATATATATATATATATATATATATATATATATATATATATATATATATATATATATATATGTATATATACAGAATATATATATATATATATATACATATATAAATATATATATATATATATATAATATGAGTGTGTGTATGTATGTATGTATATAGCTATAGCTATAATTAATCCTACATTTCTGCTTCTCCAATTAAAATCTTCAATCATCTTTTGTAATTCCTCCCATGATTCACTAAACACAACTATGACACCTGCAAATCTTGAGTTGTTAGGGTATTCCCCATTAATATCAATTCATACATCTCCTAATTCAAATTTTTTTAAAACTTTTCTAGGCATGCTGTGAATAGTTAAGAAGATATGGAGTCTCCCTGTCTAACTTCTTTATCAATCGGAATTTTCTCACTATATACAATTTTAAGATTACTGTACTTCCTAATTGGATGTTTTTGATGTAATTTTAGGATTTGCTGTACATTCTGTAAGTGATCTAAATAACATTCATCTATCCCTTGCTTTTGAAGGGCTTTTATTACTGCTAAGTTTTGACAGAATCAAAAGCTTTCTTACAGTCTATAAATGCCATAATGGTGGTTAAATTCTGTTGTTTTTTCCACTAGCTGGTTAATTACACAGACATGGTCAGTTTTTGAATAGCAACTTCTAAATCCTGCCTGACCATTTGGTTGAATAAATAAAATCTAACTGTCTTTCTATTCGGCATAATATGACCTTTATAAATATTTTATATATTAGGAGAGTATACTAATGGCCGGCAATTTTCAGGTCTTTTGTATCATGATAAAATTTTTCCCACCTGTAGGAATAGAGAATTCTTGCAGCCAGTTTTACTACTATGAAATCTCCTCCATCTATTATTAAATCAATTGTTAGGCATCTTCTCCTGCTGCTTTGCCTCTTTTCGTCTTTTAATGCTTGCATCAGCTCTCCAGCCGTTACGTTTACGTTTGGAAACGCTCAGGTGTTTCATTATTTCTATTGGTAAATTGATTCAATATATTACTATTGTATTGCGTTGTAGAGAAATCCTTTCGTTATTTTTATTCCTCCATCTCTATCGTCTAAAGGATGAAAATGAATATATATATATATATATATATATATATATATATATATATATATATATATATATATATATATATGTGTGTGTATATATATATATATATATATATATATATAATATATATATATTTATATTTATATATATATAATATATATATATATATATATATATATATATATATATATATATATATAATTCATTTTTCATTAGAATCAGTATCACTAAACTGGTGAGAGCCGAGCCCGCAGGTTTTCAGCAAGTCTTAGTGATGTAGGGTGTCAGCTTACCTGTCCCATACCCTTTTGTCGACCCTTGATGATGATATTCTCATACAAACGCGTTCCAACTTAGGGCAGCGTATCCAGATCCAATGTTTCTTTATCCCCTTTCGCTGCAAGAAGTCGAAGCTAGAGGTAAACAAAGGGCCACCGATCTTAAGCTAGTTCTCTCTCTCTCTCTCTCTCTCTCTCTCTCCTCTCTCTCTCTCTCTCTCTCGTCTCTCTCTCTCTCTCTCTCTCTCATCTTCCTACTACTATTATTATTATTATTATTATTATTATTATTATTATTATTATTATCATATAAGAAGTAGTAGTAGTAGTAGTAGGGGCACATAATCCATAAGGCTAACTAGGTTGAAGCTTAGAAGTCCAGTAAGGAGAAAGGGCCCAACGACAGCACAGCTTATGTAACTTTTTTTCTTGTAGTGTTAAATGTGAAATTTATAGCTTATTTACTTTACTTATAATATCTTGTAATAAATTGTACGAAAAGAGAGCGTGTGAAATGTGCAGAGAGGTGGGAGCAGTAGGGGAAGTCGAGGGGTCAAAGAAGCTCAAGCCTTAGGGTCCTGCCATAGGTTAATACAGCACTGAGTAGTAGTAGTAGTATTAGTAGTAGTAGTAGTAGAAGTAGTAATAGTAGTGGTAGTAGGAGGAGGAGGAGGAGGAGAGCTATAGTTTATCAAGCGCATGAAGTCGCTTCAGGGTGGGGTTAGTATGGTCGTTCACCTCTAGCCATGTTGCTAATCAACCTTCGAACATGGTCTCTCTCTCTCTCTCTCTCTCTCTCTCTCTCTCTCTCTCCTCTCTCTCTCTCTCTCTCCTCTCTCTCTCTCTTCCATGTACTATTTGCAAAGTGATATTCTATATATATATATATATATATATATATATATATATAGCAAAGGGAGATACATAATGTCCATGTTAAGGATCATAGCAACAACTTGTTTAAATTCTATGACACATTGCTAGGATTGTCCCATGTTGCCACGTTATGATGGTGGCCGGCGTGTCCCCTTGAGTCGCTTTCACACGTATCGACTTTTTGCCGTCGGCCATCCATGACACAACGTCGTGTTTTCAAATAATTTCAGGTGTCTATAACCACTTTTATACGCAGTGACCACGGCCGAATACGGCTGAAGGCCTTTCAGGACCATCGGGGGTCATCACAACACATTAAAAAAACACCGTGGATGGCGCTAAATGTACAAACTCAATAGATTTTTTAAACATGACTTTTCGCCGTCTAGAGTAGACGGCTACACTATTATACCCTGTAAAATGTAAAATTAGTTCTCCAAAAAGAATAAATGCACGATATCTAAATGGGTACCTAAGTACTTTGATATAAATTTTAATGCATAAAACAGAGCATTTTGTTGGTATATGATGCTTGCAAATACATAGCATATTAATTCATAACTAATAAAAAAAATTTCGCGTAAGTAACAACAAAAATCTCCCGTGGCCAAAAGCCTGAAAAATAACATCCAGACAATGTATTCAACAAGCTGCTTTAAAAAGCAAATGAGTAACATACGTAAATTAATTGAGAGAGAGAGAGAGAGAGAGAGAGAGAGAGAGAGAGAGAGAGAGAGAGAGAGAGAGAGAGAGAGAGAGAATTATGGACTAGGTACAACCAGCCAAGTTTACAGGACGACAGGATGAACTAACATCATAGATGCAATTGATGAGGCACTGGCTACTTCCAGGAGGTTAGATTTACTCCTTGGGACACCCCTAACCCGAAACCCGAGCCATGGGTTACCTTTTAATAGCCCCCTTAGCCCTATACCCTGAACTGATGTTATACCTGAAAGTGCTCTTCCTGCAGTCAGCAGTAACCTGTTGTATCCAGGAGGAGGGAAAGGAAATCTATAAGTTAGCATTGCACTTGGCAGAGAACACGTCAAGAATTCGGAGGATGTCCTAGACCTCAAAGTTTCTAGGGGATGGGCATCCTACTGAAAGAGGAAGGATAAATAAATGACCTTTCTATGAGTCTTCAAAGTCACAAAAAAAAAAAAAAAATATATATATATATATAGAATCAATCCAAGGGGGGGGGGGGTGTGAAATAGAGTGGTCCCTAACTAAACCAAACATTGATATATGAATTAGGGCCATATGGTCAAGCACTTGGGAGGGGGGACGGAATTGAGTACCCTCGTGAAACAGTGGGCCAACAGATGTAAGACAAAAGACTAAAAAGGTGAGTGTGCATTACAAGAATCACAGACATGCGACGACGACGATGATGATGTCCTTGTTTGAGTAGGATTCCAGGAAACAGGTTGAGTTAGGTCAGTCGGTAAGTTACGAATGACTAAGAGATCAACCCTTGTTCTTCTTAGGATACCTTCAAAGCAACGAAGGACCTTTTGAGATTTTGAGAATCAGTTAATACGAGAGAAAGGGAAATATCCCATGATCAGAATATATT
>NC_090752.1:32832372-32837372 GCF_036898095.1 Palaemon carinicauda
TCTATATTAATATATATATATATATATATATATATATATATATATATGTGTGTGTGTGTGTGTGTGTGTGTGTGTGTATATATATATACATACATATATATATATATATATATATATATATATATATATATATATATATATATATATACATATATATATATATGTGTGTCTGTGTATATATATATATATATATATATATACATATATACATATATACCTTATTATATTTTTGCTTTATCAGTTACTATCATAAATAAATATGAATACTGATGTAATCTCCCTTGTCAGTTCATTACTTTAAATAAATCTTAACAAAGATTATTCAATCTCCACTACCATTAATCTGTTTGTTTACATTATTATCGTTAAAAATCCCATGTAAAAACATTACCGATAAAATGTAATGATATATTGACTAAGAATATTCAATTTGCATTTTTATTCTTCTTCTCTCTGAATTCAAATACGACTGTTCTTTTTTACTCAATTATAGTAAAGTGCAATACATTTTGAATATGACACCGCTGTGGCATTGAAGCCTAACGGAAGAATTAGATTGAATGATTAATTAATTAAGGCTCATGGACGTTTAGGGGAGGAAAAGATGTCTCGAGAAACCTCAATGATTTGAAGGCCAAATAAAATAATATGGTAAAATATCTAAAGAACAACACTTCCTGCCACTACACTTCCATTTGCACAACGCAGACAATCACTGAAAATAAACCTTTTTATCATCATCATCATCATCTTCATCATCATTTCTATTATTATTATTATTATTATTATTATTATTATTATTATTATTATTACTTGACAAGCTACAACCCTGGTTGGAAGAGCAGAGTACTACAAACCTTAGGGGTACAACAGGGAAAGTAGCCCTATGGGGAAAGAAATCAATGGAATAACAATATAATTATATATAAGTAATAGATAGAAATTAAAAAAAAAAACATTTAAAGATCATTAGTTACATCAAACTGGGTCAGTCATATATAAACCATAACACGATAATATTCTCAACATGTTTAACAAGAAAGAATTTTAGAAATTTTGAATTTCTTTAGCTCCAATGTTTCAACAGCCTGATTAGGAAAATAATTCCACAATCTGGTCCCAGCTGGAATAAAATTTCTAGAATACTGTTTAGTATTGTGTCGTATGATGGAGAATCTATGCTGGTTAGAATTAATTACATACCTAGTACTACATACGTAATGGTATAGTCTGGGAAGATCTGAATGCAAGGGAAGTTCTGAATTATAAAAAATCTTATGCAACATCCATAAAGAACTATTGAACGTCGGGACCAGAGATTAATATCCAGATCAGGAATAAGAAATTCAATTGACATCAAGTTTCTAACTGACAAATTAAGAGGAAAGTCAGCAGCAGAATACCAGGCAGGAGAACAAAACTCGAAATAAGGTACAAGGAAAGAATTAAAACATTTATTCAGAAAAGAGTGATCACCGAAAATCTTGAAAGACTTTCTCACTAAGCCATTTTTTATGCAATTGAAGAAGAAAAGGAGCAAATGTGATTTTTAAAAGCAAATTTGTAATCAAGAATCACAGTTACCATTTTAAATGAGTCGTATATAGTTAAAGAGACATTGGAATGCAGAGATCTGGATGTTGAGGAGACACTGTCTTCGACCAATTCACAATCATACTTTGAGTTTTGTTAGGGTTCAACTTCATGCCTCAAAATTTGACAACATGCACTAATCGTAGCTAGATCTTTATTAGGAGATTAAGCTACCATAAGTCTACATTTAAGAGATAGCATTGATGCAAAGAAATTAGCATCATCTGTATATTCAGCGAACTTGTTTTATGGGCTAAACTACATATTAAGCTTATATAGCATGGAAATTAATGGGCCGGAAACACTTTCCTGAGGATCAAAATTATCAAATTCCTAGTCACTTGGTGCTCATCAATAACTACTCTCTGCAATATATAACTAAAAATTTAATAAAGATGTTAAAAAAAAAATGCAGCTATTTCCATCCGTCTAAGTTTGAAAAGCAGGGCCTTATGATTAACACGGTCAGAAGCAGTACTAAATTCAAGGCCAATCAAATGAACTTCTTGACCGCAAAAAAGGAATTTCTGTACAGCATTGTAGATTGTAAGAAGGGCATCGTATGCTACAAGGCCTTTGCTAAAACCAAACTACAAATAAGGGAAAATATGATTACCTTCAGCAACCCACTGTACCGGATATGAAAGTTTTGCCAAAAGTCGGGCGGTAATCAGTAGGACTAGAGCTACCATAAACACATTTACCCAATAATGTAACATTATCAATTTTCCAACAAGTAAAACAAAAAAGAAACGCTTCTTGCTAACTGGGGAAAAAAAGGGACATCATAGGAGCTCCGAAATCAGTCGTATTTATGTAACATAACGGAAAAATGCCCTTTGGGTATACATTTCCATCAAGGTTCATAGAGGGTGTTTTATTTTCACGGGATCGGAAAGCTAAACTAGTTAGTTTAGTATCAGGAAATCAGGAATGAGGAAGAACGAGTTTCTCATTAACCCGCTTACTACCGAACACATCCGCCAAAATAGTTGATTTTCCTTTGGAAAGTGATTGACAGCCATCTCGTAAAGGTAGAGGATAAATCGTTAAGTCTACATCTATGGACTTTGATGGAAATGTATACCGAAATGGCATTTTTCCGTTATGCTACATAAATACGGCTGATTTCGGAGCTCCTATGTTGTCCTTTTTTCCCCAGTTAGCAAAAAGCGTTTCTTTTTCTATTTTACTTGTTGGAGAATTGATAATGTTACATCATTGGGTAAATGTGTTTATGGTAGCTCTAGCCCTACTGATTACCACCCAATTTCTATAACTCCATAACTAGCTAAAGTTTTTGAACGAGGGTCGTCCACTATTAACATTACTGGGTTGTACTAAAGAGGGGTTTCTTTACTAGTCAAATTGTATTTCGTTTTCAGTTGAAGCATAAAACTTCTGAACTTAACTACTCCCTATGGTGAGGCTGAGCATTGAAATCACCAACAAGCAGGAAAAACGGAATTCTATCACCTTCGCATATGTTTGAAATAGCGGTAAGAAGAAAATCAAATAGGCTATAGAATCATCAATGTCTGGATTCCCATAGACGGAATACAAACAAAAGTTGCTAGGCTTGCCACAAACTATTATGGGAATGGGACTTTTTGACGAGACTGTTTTAAATCGAAAAAAGAGAAAATTATTTATTGTTACATACCGTAAATAAATAAGATGGTGATCATAACAAGAAAATGCTAAAAATTCCATTCAAGGCTACACATAAAACCTTATTCTTCTAAAAATAAGAAATTATTTATCCTTATATACAGTAAATAAATAACAAAACCTGAAAAAAAAAATTTATTCATCAAACTTAACACATAAAACATTATTCTTCGAAATAAATAGTAAAATGAAATGACTTGGAGCAATTTAATTCAATTCAAAGTTATGGACTAAAGTTCAGAGTTATTCTAAAGTTTGCCTTGTGCCGTAAGTAGACAATATTCTCCTTATTCTTTCCTCTTAAAATAAATGTTTCTTCAGTTTGTGTTGCGCAGAGAGTCCAGCAAGTAATTGCTCGTAAGTTTGTTTGTATGTTTAACGGCACTCTCGTCTTTGAGTGATTACTGAGATTTTCATCGAATAGTCTAAAAGCTAAATTATTTCCTAAATTAGCCAAACAAACAAACAATTTAAAAACCGTTATTGGAAAACAAAATATGTTAATCTATCTATACATCTATAAAGTTATTTGTATATAGACAATTTTTTAAAATTTTACAATCAATAACCTTGATTTAATATTTATCATAATCAATACAGACCACTTTACTCACGGATTCTATTGAAGGATAAAAACTGTCTTGGATCAAAAGATCTTGCACCAGAAAGTCTGCGCCAAAAAGTTCTAAACCTAATTTTATGACCTGAATTTCATGACATCAACATTCATAGCAGGACTTATAAGAGAGAGAGAGTGTACTCAGCCAAATATGGCATCTTAATACAAAATTATCGACTTTTTAAAGCGTGGAATAAACAGCAGAGATGAGTGTCGCAGTTGCGAAACCAAATTTTCTGAGCATAATAGAACATACTGTTTGGAGGCAACTGTAGGGTTTCCAAAACTGTTATATATTCCTAGTTTTTTGCAATACACTAGACACCGTACTAGTCTTGGATTTTATTCAACATCGCATGAGAAAATAAGTATCTATAACAATAAAAAGATCTAACCATTCTTGGGAACAAACTTAACTATAAAGACAACTAAAACATGTACACGTCTATATACAGAGCGACTCATACAGCTCAAAGACTAAAGACAAAATGTCAGATAAATATAACCAATATATATAAATCACATACATATACTGTATATCTACTTATATATATGAACATGTTTATATCTCTATAGTATATATACACATTAATGTATATATATATATATATATATATATATATATATATATATATATTTTATATATATATAAATATATATATATATATATATATATATATATATATATATATATATATATATAAATATACATTATACTGTATATATATATATATATATATATATATATATATATATATATATATATATACACATATATATTTGTATATACATATATATATATATATGTATATATATATATATATATATATATATATATATATATATATATATATATATATATATAATATGATATGGCTCCCGAAGTCTGGGAACTAATAATATAATATACTATGGCTCGTAACTGGAACCAAACAAATAATATTAAATATACTATGACTGGCAAGTTAATCAGTCTCTCGAATTCCAAACTACCTTGTTTGCTTTTACATTAAAACTGTTACACTTTAAAATATTAATACACAAATTCTGACCTTTAAACAACTCCCAGACAGAAATATATAACACACTGAATATCAGTCTCTTAAGTACACTCAAA